>NW_012027681.1:35918-36733 GCF_000956235.1 Wasmannia auropunctata
TTCCAGCTACGGCCATTAGTCCACACACTTGTAGCGATTGTAGCGACCCGAACGAATCATTGAAACCTTGACGGGCGTGTGAACAACTCATCAAAGTTTCATCGCAATCGGATGAATGGTTTACAAACGCATACGGGACAAACAAACAAACATTCATTTTTATATATATAGATAAATCATTGGCTGTGGAACATTGCGTTTGCATGCGACCCAGGTATTTTGTCTGACTATTAGTTTCATGTTTGTATATATCTGCAAATAATTTATATACTATAAAACATGTGGAATATTGCATTTTAAAACGACCCGAGCACGCCAAGTTTTTTCTTCATTATAATCTAGTTTATCACTTTTCCATTTTTTAATTTTTGAATATTTTTCATAAATAAGCTTTTTTGAGGTCTTTTTTTTAATAATGAGGTACTTGGTTAATTTTATTGATTTCACGACTATTTTCGATCAACACATTTTTTTAGGTACTTGGCGTATATTCTTTCTTTTTTTAAAAAGATTTTTTATAAGATCTCACTGCTTTTTGTTAAATTATAATAGAATTTAAACCTTCTAAAAATAAACACATTTTTATTTATAAAATTGTTACTTGACAAGTAATATATTTTAAAATAAAAGATGCAATATCCTCATTAGACGATACATTAATTATTGGTGCATCTTTTATCAAAATTAACAAATGAAAAATGTTGCATACCCCCAGTTTGATATTCACGACGCCAAAGTAATGAATAACTTTACCGATTGGATCATCAAGTGAACCAATAAAAATCAAGCATAGCTCTAAATTTAGTATCAATAAA
>NW_012027682.1:0-2943 GCF_000956235.1 Wasmannia auropunctata
CATGGACTATAAACATTAATGTAGAGAAGTGATCACTTCAGAGTTTGTGAAAATTTCCGAGGAACAGAATCAATGACCGTGGGTGTATGTACACAATATATATTATCGTATTATCATATATTATCATATATTATATATATTATCGTAATTTATCAAAAATCTTATTTCTGTTATTTTGAAAACTGTCATCAAATAACAGCATAATAATAGCTAATTCAATCCTATACATTTTTAAAATTATTTTTAAATATGATTTTTTAAATCATTTATTATACATTTATATAATATTTTATTGCTCGTAACAGATGCACATAATAACTCTTAATAGATCAAAATCAAGTATAAGTTAATAATCAATTGCTATTATTATTAAGCTATTAAAATTTATTAATATTTTTTCTTTATTTATATGTATATACCTATAAATAAAAAATACCTACCCACAAATACTTTATATAACATTAAATATACATTATTTAAATATTTATTTTTATTTATTTATTATTTAAATAATTATAATTTGAGTATTGCCTTACTGCAAGTATTATATTATTTTCAATTAATTGTGTTTTATTGTAATCATTACATTATATCTGTTAATTTCGCATTCTTGCGTGTAGGCATTAGCAGCAGCATTGCTGATGTCTTATGTATTTTATGTATTTTACAAGCTATTTATATGTAATTCAACGATTACATGGCTAAATAATAAATTAATTATAATTAATTTTTTAGAACCGACAAGAATATGTTAATTTATAATTTCGGATCGCCAATTGATGGACCTACTTGGAAAGAATTGATGTGCAAACTTCTTGACATAAATAAAATATATCCCTTGCAAAATATCATATATTTCCCATCTTTGATTTTCTTCCAATCTAAAATATTATATACAATTTCTGTGTGGCTCGGTTACTTCCTTCCAGCTTTACTTATAGATGCTGCAAGCATCTGTATGGGTTATAGTCCAAGGTATTACGTAAATATATAAATGTTATTTCTTTTAGATGCATATTTCTAATAGAAAATAATAATAATTTTATGTGTATTTCAGAATGTTGCAATTTTTTATAAAGAGAGAAAAAGATGTTGAACTATTGAGACCTTTTCTTATCAAAGATTGTAATTATTCTACTGACAATGTTCAAGCGATGTGGGATTATCTCAGTGAGAAAGACCAACAATTGTTTAAATTCAACATGGTAGGATTTGATTGGAAAAAATATTTAATGGATTATCATAACGGCATACGCCACTATCTACTCAATGAAGATGACAGCACGTTGAAAATCAGTCGTATTAAATATAGAAGGTAATGGGTTTTTCCTTAGTTTTCGGTTAATTCTTTTAGTTTAAGTTTTGCTTCTATTTATAAATCAAAATCTTCAATTTCAGATTTTACTGGATACATCAAATCATCAAAGCTACACTTATCTTTATTGTCCTATGGATCATTTGGTTCATGTTTAAGAGAATGTTTGTATAACTTTTACGTTAATTTAAGTATAATGCCTTATTTACATCAGTATAGGGGAGACCGAGGACAGGAATAGTAACAGGGTACAGTTGTAACATCGTGAATATTTTTAAAACTATAATAGGTATATGTATGTGGCCGTGAGGCAAAAATCATTAAACAGACTAACATATATTGATTAGTTCCTTATTGCGGAACGCACACATGTGCAGGGGCAAAAAATACTTTCTTTATTTCTCAAGTAAGTTTTATTATGTGCGCAAAATCTAAAATGTTTTTGTTTTTTATAGCGGAAGTATAACGTATATTATCTAAAAAGGTTTTATAAGTGATCATCTATGTTAATGATTTGCATATTTTAATAAATTTTTATCTATATATTTATTTTGAAATTTTACTTCAAATTATAAAATACCATTATAGGGGACAATTGTAACATCGGTGCCTGCAGAGACGGTTGTAGCGTTACAATTGTCTCCGAATTTGCTTGGATTTATTTGAGTGTTGTTTTTCACAATGTTATTTAAATTTTGTTTGCAGTGCTTTGCAATGAAATCTTACTGCAACGAATTTATAGCGTTTTTCACTGGAAGGAACTGAGTGCGCACCGGCACTGCACTATCACCATCACTTGATGCTGAGTTTCTGCAATAAAATGCAAAAACTTGGCATGAAGTCTTCCAGTAAAACAGCGCACATCGACTTCGTGCACACTGAAAAGCTCAATGAAACACGCTACTCTCGATAAGTGTGCATTCAGTGCGCACCAGTGAAAAACGCTATTAGAGTGCAGCTGTGTACAATTAGCATGAGTACCACAGGCATATGAAGAGAGTAGTAGGCTCTTGCTCGATATGAGCTGTAGCGCCATCGAATAATAATAATCTCTCAGTCGTTTGTACTTTATACCACCAACAGGCAAACTTAAACAGATAGATTATACGTAAAGTATGCTATAAATTTCTGATGTCAGAAAGGCAACAGATTTCACATAGACTCTGTAATTATCTGACGATATCGGCAAATTGCTATTATTAGAAATTTAGCAGAATCTGTTGACGTTCTTTTTTGTCAGCAAATTGCCAGATATCAAGAAAATTCTGTTGATAGACTTTGATGGCACATTGGCGGCAAAAACAATCCCGAGTAGGATCTGTGCAACGCAATCTGACAACAGATTGGTAGCAGAAATTGAGCAGATTTTTCAAACGCAATATTTAGTTCATACTTTTAAAACAACGTTTTATACGTATTTAATTTAAACAATATTTTATTGATATTTAGAATATTTTTTGATAATATTAATAATACGTAGCAACGATAAAATATACACGGAACCTAATTAAAAGCGCGATAAAATATGAGAAGTGAGTACTCAAATCTGTCAATTTCTTTTCTTTGAAAATTTGATTTATGGAGCTACCGAGCTACATATTGAAATTAAATGTTGTCGAAGTTATCTT
>NW_012027682.1:4327-8852 GCF_000956235.1 Wasmannia auropunctata
GGATTCTGATTCATACTTTCGCTGCCGGGTACTTTTTCGATGTACTACAAGTTGCACAACTGATTAGAATTAAGCGGGCCTCTAGTGAAGATGCACTGTCAAATCCGAAGATCTGAATATGTGTATTCTTTTGTATTCTTATGTAATTTTTGTCATTTAATTGTTATTTAAGTATGTTATATAAGTGACGGTCTTTTGTACTTAAAATTTTAATAAATATTTTTATACTTGCCAATTTAATTTATTTCAGTAAAGTATCAAACTTTATTAATCATTTTTTGTACTAAAAAAATAATTTCACGTATTGTAGTTTTACAGAAATAATTTTTTTTATTGGAAAAAAGACTTATTTTTATAAAATATGATATAACAATATTTATCGAGTAATAGAATTAATGCATTTTTTTTATTTTTAATTAACAAAATTAGATTAGCATATTTATTACATGTTACAAAATCGATTTTAGACATTGAATCGATTTCTATTTCGAATTCAAGGGAAACAAACTGTCCCATTTTTGCATTCTATCAGGATAAAGTCCTGTTTTCATTGTTGGTTTCTCGGTGATTTCTAGATAGTTGTCTCTTTCTGATAGATACGGTTCCCACGTAATGTTCTTTGTTTCCAAAGCTGAGGATAGCGGCTGACCGGTTTGAACGAAGTTTGAACACATGCTTGTTATAAGATCCACCATAGGAATTTCCGGAGCATTATTTTCGAAAAATGGGAATTTCATGGATTTCATAAAGAACAGATATTGCAAATCGTCTTGATGCGCCACTCCTAAAATGATAAAATAAATAACAAATTTTGGTATACATATACATATAATACATGCAGAAATTAAATAAAGATCGAATCGCGAAGTGTTATAGAACAGTTTAAAGAATTTGAATCTAAAAGTAAAATACAAGAATGAAATAATACCGTATGGTGTGGTTGTGTTCCACATGCCAAAACTGTATCGTCCTTGGTAAGAAAACATGTAAAAGTAGACGGGTTGGTCGGAATTTTCTGCGATTAATCTTACAGAACGATGCACCGGATATATAATTACGCTATCGCTGTAGATCTGAAATACAAAACCAATTATATATGTTATATGTAACTGCAATTAATTTGTTTTAATCATAATATGTTTTACAACACTTTATACATACATTTTCGAGACCGTCATAAGTTTCTGGACCGATTGGCTTGTCGCCAAAGTAAAATCGGCGTAGTTCGGTACTTATGTGTTTGGATCGAGGTGTATCCCGCTCGTACATAAAATTAATCGGTGCGAGTCTGTACCAGTCATTATTCAAGTCATTCAACATCGAATCATTCCCGAGTTTGTGTTGCTCATTAGCAGCTAAAAAAAATCAATGAAACATATTGTATATTTATTAATTTCTGTGATTTCAGTCATCATTTTTAATAATGTATTAAATGGATAAAAATCGAGCAATAGTGTACAAACTTAACTTTATTTTTATATTATTAACAATACAACGAAACCAGACTTCATAGGTCTAGCGAAAAGATCTAGGTCTTTCTGAATCGCAAGCTGAATAATTGAAATTAATCTGTAAAGTCGGTAAAGTATGTACAATAATAATAAATAAATATAAACAAAAAATCAATAATGTCAATAAAATCAACAATGTTGTCCGGAATCAGGAGTAATATAATTTAATAAATAGTCATCAAATTAAAACGATCAGTTTCTCCAACGTGATATAATGTTATTTTTCAAAAATTCGTGCAAGCATGTCATGATATTTCGGAATCTTCCGTTATAAAACATTGATTTTCAAACATCCGTAAAATTACATTACTGGTAATCATATTATAATAATAAAATACAATACTATATTGATCAGTTAAATTAAACGACAGTGGAATATTATGATACGTTCGCACGAATTTTTAAAAAATAACATTATGCTACATTGGAGAACTGGCCGTTTTAAGCACGTTTTAACTTGATGATCACTTAATAAATTATACTACTCATTTCAACTTTCTAATAAGTCTTTTTGTTAATAACTTTTTAACAAATAACGAGCGACAACTAAAACTTTCTAAAAATCCTGCAGAATCAAAATCTTGACAACATACATATGTTAAAGTCAATGTCATCGGAGTTGGTTACCCTAATATACTAAATAATTAATTTAAAATATCTTAATTTGAAAATTGAATAGAAATTACAAGAAAATACAAAAAATATAAAATACTTACAGACGACCACACCATTGATCTCATTTTTAGTAACTCCTGCGATTAGCGGAACCATATGAAACTTTCCTTTTCTAATAAGATCAATAGGCTGTTCGGGCAAGAATCTTTCCACGCCAGGAATCTCAGGTTCCACTACGGGTGTCCATATTAAGATTGGATCATCGTACCACTCCTAGAATGTGTTATAGTATGTTAAAATTACTTTTTATATAAAATTTTAAAATAACACGAATTGTTACGTTTCTTAGTTTTTGACGAATTTTTCTATGATTTACTGTTTCTCTAATTTTCGTATCGTCTGAAAGGAAATCGAACGTCGTCATCGTTTGAAAGGAAAATTATTTAATCTTATTTACTATTTAATTTTATTTCTTTCATTAATCTCTAATATATGTAATCTTCCTTACAAAGAACTTGGATATGGTATCTGTGAAGTTCTCCACTGGCTTGGAGTTCAAGCAGATCAGCATAGATCCAGTGGTGTCGATCGGGCAGTCTAACAACTCGGCTTGTTTTTTTGCCAAGTGTAACTGTTCGGTTGGAAACGGTTCTATCATTGCCGAGCCGCTCATCATGATCGCTCGATGGAACAATCCCTTGGACATCGGCGAGACCATGTGCAATAACACGCTCAATCCACCGGCGCTGTCGCCGGATATAGTGACGCTGTCGGGATCGCCGCCGAAAGCGGCTATATTTCTCTGGACCCATCGAAGCGCCACGACTTGATCCTTCAGGCCCAAATTACCCGGTGCCATCGAATCACCGGTGCTCAGAAAGCCTGACAAGAATAAGCATAAATAGAGGTGTGACACCATTCTTTTTCTTAAAGAAAAAAGTTATTGCTTTTGTAATTCTTTGAATTATAACAAGTGATAAAATTCCGATGTACATAATGATTATTATGAATTTATATTTTTAAACCTCAAATTCTGCTTAAACGGAATTTTATTGCTTGTAGGTCGAATTGTTGGAAAGATGGATAAAACGCGGGACTTTTTACCTAGAGACGCGAGACGGTAATTGACTGTGACGAGAACAATATCTTTGTCCAGTAGGTACTGAGGTCCGAAGTTGCAACTTTGACCCGAGTGTAAGTAAAAACCACCAGGATGGAAGAATACCAGTACGGGTCTTTTCACAGGATCGTTCTTTGACGGTAACTGTGATCCAGATAATTTTTCAATTTGTGACTTATTTACACATTTTTCAGCTTGAATGTACGTTGCATTATGCGCGAATGTACGAGGCTTACTTTCGTCGTGTAGACATTTACACGGAGACAATCCTCCATTATATTCTGTTCAAATATCGCTGGACAGGCGGGTCCTTCTTTAGTCGCATCGAAAACATCGGTCCAATCCGCCGCTGGAATTGCGACCTAGGAGAAATAGAATTAAAGAAATAAAAATGAAAAATTTTAATTTGAAGTCTGCTTTTGATTCTTATCAAAATTACTTGATGAATCGTTTTCAAAGCAATTCTTATGTGCAGTTGCATGAGAGTTTCTTCACGTTTCACGTTTTTAAGAAATTGTGCAAGCTATCATTTTATTGGCTGCGCCTGTAATGCGGATACAGACGCGAATTACCCAGGTCGATTTTAATATAAAATTGATAGTAGCGTTCTTATTATTCATCTAATTGCGATATACCGATATGTCTGATTCTTTACTTGAAAACGTTGCGGTCCGGTTGGCGGTTCGGCATATCTGACACCGCGGAAGGAATAGATTTTCTTGCCAAGTCTGGAGGTCGTGGTGGAACCGCGAATTCTTCCAATCGGTGCGACGACCTCATGCTGTTCGCCGGCGAGATCATCATCGGCGAGTACGACAATGACGCTCAAGAGGATAACAAATAAGCTTTTCATAATGTTTCTGTAGAGGAAGACAGCTCGGACTGGCGAGTTTAATGCGCTCAGGAAACTCACACACGTGAAACTGATTAATTACTAACGTTGAGCACTAAAAACATTTCAAGGACATTACAAGACCTATACTGTACCGCGAAGAAGAAGGCACACATATGAATCGCGTTTGTCTTTCTACAGAGAAACTTGACTTTATCATACGAAGAATATTTAATTCCCACAACAGACTGCAAGACGTACGTGAGGTCACTCACGGTTTTGCCAGTTATATAAATATCACTCGTACAGGATTTTGAACCAAGATAAAATAGGATTGAATGCGATTACTTCTTGAGAATTGCAGATAAATTCCGCGATTTGCAAAAATTTTCTCAATGTATACCTACACTAGATATACATCAAGCGACGCGGTAGCGGCGCGATGCC
>NW_012027682.1:9244-27667 GCF_000956235.1 Wasmannia auropunctata
TGATCAATCAATTAATTTTTAAATAATTGTATATTTAACAACCTAATGGACATAGCTTTCTTAATTTCACATCCCACGTTCCAGCAAGAAAATTTAAAACTGTGCGTATCTCTTCTGTTAGAGAATATGGATACCCTCTGGATTTGATTTTCAATAAGATGAATATTAGATTAAAAAAAACTAATAGACACCAGATAAAATCCAGTACAGTAAAAGAAACAGACGAACACAGCACCACAATGGAGGCAACAAGTGATAGGAGAAAATTCTTAGTACTTCCATACATTAAAAACATCTCAGAAATCGTAACATCGATCATTGATAAGAATGAATATACAATAGGATATAGAGTACTCAATAAGACGGATATGTTCGTCAGGGTTTACAAAGATAAGAATTTGACCATGAAAAACAACAACGTGGTCTATAAAATCGCTTGTAACGACTGTGAAGCATTTTATGTGGGACAAACCAAAAGACAGCTCGGTTCTAGATTAAAAAAACATAAAAATAACATTAAACTTAGACCCGACAAAATACTCAGTTACAGAACACATTTTAGAATCTGGACACTCCTATATAATATTTTGAAATAACATAAAAGTGCTTGACACCGAATATAACTGTTACGAAAGACTTATTTCAGAATTGCTGCATATTAAAGAGCAAAAGCATGGGTTAATTAAATTCTATCAAGGATTTGGACATGCTAGACAATTCTTACTTTGCGATACTTAACGAACTGACAGATATGTAAACACACCTTATAAACAATTTTGTACCGTTCACCCTACGGGGGAGGAAAAAACTCGAATATCGAATATATACACGCGAAGTTCCCGAAACGGTAACACATGTCGTCTCGCACAACCAGACAGTCAGACTGTACGTATGTCAGTCGTATTACCGTTACTCTACATCGGCCAAATTATCACCGAAGATCCTTGTAAGTTACTGGACACAATAATATATCATATTACAACCGTAATGATACCGACATATATTAGGAGATATTGGATCGGCGTTGTGTCTGCACATTTAAAACGTTTCGAAATCGACACGGAGGTGAGAAGGCTTCTCTGAAGAAGATTTCTCAGAACAGCGACACAAATGACAATTGATCCCAATTCCACACAAAAAGGAAAAGATGCTCGATATAAGGAAACCATTGCGTGCGCTATTAGTATGTATGCGTTTAATCTCTCGCACTACTACAGCGGTAGTTGAAACGGACATATTCGTACAGGATTCATTGCTTTAAGTTTTGATATATTCTTTTTATGTTAGTTAACTTTAACGTCTCAGTATTAATTTATTATGTCCGGTTTTTTATGTTATTTATTTTTTACTTACATTTTACTTATTGACTTTTTATATCTTCAACTGAAGAAGACTCTGTGAGTCGAACCGTATATTGATTTTAATTCCTCGACATTAAACTATCTATTTAATTAACTTGAGTTTTTAGTGATTCCATGTTACTTTTACCTTCGCTCATCCTTGGCCGATTTATCTTATATATTTGTGTTAAAACACGAGCTAGACATTTTAATTAATTTGTATATTTAAATTATAAAAAAAATTGTTCTTGTTAATTTTAGAAAGAATGTAAGTGATAATTTTTATGTATTTGGCGTATATTTTTTCTTTTTTTAAAAAGATTTTTTATGGGATTGGATATATCTATTGGAGAAAACAATAGTCACAGTTTAATATAATATTATCATTTCTCTTTTCTATCACTTTGCACATTTTTCAAATAATATAGCTGATATGCGAATCGAATATTGATGTCTTATTTTCATCAACACGAAAAGTATGTAACTAATTTTAGAAAATTCAAAAAATTCGATTATTACACTAGCTCTTCTTATAATATCCTTTTATAAAAAGAAAGATTTTAATTATATATTTTAAAAATGCAAATGCTCAAATATACTGATCTAAAAAATTAAACAAGACGTAAGGGCTATCAGGAGTCAGCGCGGTAAGTAGTGGCAAATTATAACAATAATTTAGACGTAATTCAAACAATATATAATTTTAATAAAAATACATAGGTTTAAACAGACTTCGTTTCGGCTTAATTATAATTTGCGCACCACTTACCGCGCTGACTTCTGATAGCCCTTATGTCTTATTTAATATTTTTTTGTATAAAGAGGAGATCAAATCCTTGCTAATTATTATTTAATTTATATTAATCTAAATTGGGAATCAAGACGGGAATCAAGGCGGCGAATTAATGCCGTTATTTGACAAGAGATGCAGATAAATCCAGCCACAACTTTCAAAAATTATCTCAATGTTTATCTTGTCTCCAATAGTTACACAGTTTATAATATTACTTCTTTATGTTATATTATACTTCTATCTGTTCATATTTTTGAAATGTTGATAGCTAATGATGTAAATTGATTGCGTCGAATACTGATGTAGATCATATTTTTCTCAACATGATAAATATACATAATGATCGAGTCTTATGTACAGAAAAGTCTATTACATAAAAAATCGAATAAATTTACAAGAGATGAATAAAATCTAATAACTTTATTGCATTAATGTTTTTTATAATTATAATTTTATTTTATAGAAAGATTTTTACTTTATATTAAAAAAATACAGATTAAAGCCTAAAAATAATGATTTAAAAGGTTTAAAAAAATTTTTTATTTGTTCTTTTGATATCTTTCTTGATGTTTCTGGAACTTTTAATTCTATTGTTTGAAGCTGATGTAGTAGTCACGCTCAGAAATTGTTTAAATTATTCCATGATGATTATAATAGCTATTTCTTCTTTGACTCTTTTAAATTGCGTTTATCATCCGTACGATAAGTTTTAGTTACATGGCCATAATTTAAATCGAAATTCGCTGTATAATCATGTTGATCGCTACGAGCCTGTCTCTTTGGTTTGGCAAGTTCACGCAATCGCTTAGGGCAACGTCTGTTATTGCTAGCAACGATACGGGCATAAGTATCGAGAAGAAATGCCTTCTTATCGTTTTGATGAAACGGTCCCGAGACTTGTTTGCTGTCCACTAATTTACGTACTTGATGCTTACCTGAGGAAATTTGGAATTGAAAGAAAAATCGTAGAATAAAATGACGAGCTACTGGTATAGATAAATAAATCAATAAATCAACTATAATATTATTTATTCCAACTATGTGTCGATTTATGGATTGAAATTATTTTCAAGATCTTACCTGCTGTGGCATTCATTTGTTTTGTAGATGAGGGTGAGGTGTGGGATGTCGATGTTGAACTAGAATCCGATTTCTGTTTCTGTTCAAATAGATTGATTCAATAAATTGTCAAGTATTTGGGGAGTATCTATCTGTTATCTAAATGTACATTTTAACGTTACATTATTACTATATACATTTTTTTATCTTGCAAGATTATTACCTGGAAATTATTGGAATTATTACGCCTATTGATTTGCGTGTTAGATGCTTTTCCCAATTTTTCGTATTTTGACGTATTCATTGATTGAATGTCACTATTCATATCGCTCTATCGTGATCTCCCACAGAAACAATCTGTTTTGCGATTAAGAGAGCTATTTTAATATGCGACGTCAGCAACGTGAAGACTTTTATTAAAATCACATCATTCGAATTATCGGAGACGGATTGAGAATTATTGACTTTAAAAATTTTGATCCAAACTTAAGATTTGCGTGAATTTTTGACAGCCAAAGCAATGATCTCTTTTCCTATTCGTTATTCAATTGTAATTTAAATCTCCAGTTATCATGCGTCATTGTACTTCCGGTGTCCTATTTGAGAAATGTAATACTTTTTGCAAAGTCTAGATTTATACAAGTCTCGCGCTATTTTTTATATCATGTCCCATGTTGATTCTTTTTTATTAGAGATATTATTTTATTGAGTAACGCGTGGAATAATGTAAAAAAAATGCATGAAAAACCTTATAAAGGTTTATTACTAGAAAAAACATTAGTGGACGGTATAAAATATATATATATCAAATTATTTTTTATGTTTTTTATATCATGTCCCATGTTGACTCTTTTTTATTAGAGATATTATTTTATTGAGTAACACGTGGAATAATGTAAAAAAAATGCATGAAAAACCTTATAAAGATTTATTATTAGAAAAAACATTAGTGGACGGTATAAAAAAAAATATATATATATATATCAAATTATTTTTTATGTTTTTCATATCATGTCCCATATTGATATTTTTTTATTAGAGATATTATTTTATTGAGTAACGCGTGGAATAATGTAAAAAAATTCATGAAAAACCTTATAAAGATTTATTACTAGAAAAAACATTAGTGGACGGTATAAAATATACATATATCAAATTATTAAATTACAATAATCCTTAAAATTATCGATAAGACCAGATCGATAACTTTTTCGTATTTGGACGGATACACTTAGAGATATGGCTCCGTTGGACGGACGCAAAGGCAGCAATCGTGCTTAAATTTATATATTCAACTATATCTCTCAGTCATTTGTACTTTTGTAAAAATATACGTGTAAAAAGTATGTATAAAACAATATTTGACTGACATTTAGAATATATCTTTGATAATATTAGTAATACGTAGCAGCGATAAAATATTCTATATTGCTAAATATAGTATGAATAGTGCCAATTGATAAAATATGCTCTATCAGATTCGTTTGTCAGATCTCTTAATCTTCGTTCGTGATCTCGGCACGAATTCTTTTAGAGTATTCGTGTAAAAGCATGCAATTCGCGAACGCGATACTTATCTACCAAACGCGAAAGTAAACGCGATCATAACTATCGTGGCGAACAGGGAGTAACGTATCGCAGACGCGCCTGCGTTACAATCTACGATTCTCCTGGCTCTCATAAAATCCGGGCCGAGGTACGCGCTGTACTCCCGCTTGTTCGACGGGATTACCACCAGCTGCTGAGTGGCATCTTGGAAAATGAGATCGCTGTAAGGCGACGGGCTGTAATACATGCTGAAGCTGAACTCGTCCTGCTCCTTCCGGCCGTAGAACTGTTGTGCGTATATAAACAGATTGATGTACGCGTTGATCTGCGTCTCGTTGTAGCCGTAATAACCGCCGCGCGTGACTACAGCATTGGCGGCGACTTTGCCCAGGTTGCAGTTCATGTAATCCGTCGTCGGGCGTCGCGTGCCGTCCGGGCAAAGCAATTCGAAGTCTTTCGTGAAGGTGTTGCGCGCCCAGAACTCCTTGCGCTTGCCGTCGGTGTTCTCCGCGACCGTCGTGTGTTTCACGAAGGACACGTCGCCGCCTCCCTCCACTAGACATCTAAAGGCACCTGTGTATCCGAAGTAATCCTCGGAAGCGTCTCGTCGGCAGTATCGGTAGCTCACCCCGTGGCACAAGTCGCACATGTTATCGTAAGGCACACCTACAAACGATAAAATAATTGCTTAATGAAATAAATAAAAAAACTTTCACCTTTATTAAAATTCAAAACAGAGCGGTAAATGCAAAGCAATAAATTAAATAAATAAGAAGGCCAAAAAACGAGCACACAATAAAAAAGATGTATAATTTAAAACTTTAATAAAGTCATAAAATGAAATTCTAGAATGTTTCAGACTTCACAGAGTCATCTTCAGCTAGCATAATTGAAAACACGCAGTAAAATACAATAAATAAATGTACTTATTCTTTTATTTATTGTATTTTACTGAGTGTTTTCAATTATGCTAGCTAAAGATGACTGTAAAGTCTGAAACGTTTTAGAATTTCATTTTATTAAAGTGAAAATTTGATTTTATTAAAGTTTTAATTTTTACATATTTTTAATTTGTGTGCTCGTTTCTTGGCCTTCTTTTTTATTTAATTTTTTACTGCTTCAACTTTAATTCATTTTATTTTGTTCTATTAATTTTCAGCTTAGAAAAATTATCAATTTATTGGAATTTTTAGTTAGAACTTTTTTCAGCTTCACCTGTATTGTATTCGGTGCTGAGCGCGCCCGGCACGCAGGACTTGCTAAAGTATTCGGCGGCGGCGCGCACGGAGTCGCAACCGTATCCCCTAATCCACTTGTTGGAGATGAGATACGCCAGCGGGTAAACCCATCCCGCAGCCATGTTGATTCCGGTGTGACAAGTGTATTTGTTTTTGAGATACGTCAAGTCCGTATTGTCGTCCTCCTCCTTCGCGACGGCGACAACGTAGTAGTCCGGTGTACCCAAATTGTAAACTTCGGATATAAATGGAATCAGTTCGAACTGCAGTCCAGCGGTGTAGACGTCACTGGCATCTAGTACAGTTACGTCGGCAATCCTACCGTAAAGAAGACAAAAAAAATTATAACGCCCAGAATATTCATTTCGGATGTATGGTTGAATTTGGTAAAATTAAGATGTGCAAAACATGGAATTAGGAAATAAATATTGGTTGAAGGACAGTGGAAATGTGTATTTTGTGGGGAAGGTAAAGATAGTTTAGAGCATTATGTAGAGGAATGTCAAAAAGTGAAGGAATGGTGTAGACTTAGGAGAGGATAAGGAAGAGGATAAGGGAAGAGTAGGCAGATTATTTGGAGGGGAAACTGGATGAAGACAAAGGCAAAGTTTTAGTAAAACTATGGAAGGAAAGGGAAAAGGACATAAAAAGGAAATAAAAAGAGGGATAGAAGTTCAGTAAAAAAGGAAAATAAGATAAGAATAAAATAGCAACGGTAGGAGCAAAGTAAAGATAAATGACAGGGTGGTGAATGGATTAAGTTAGAAAAGTTAGAGGAAAACCAAAGATAGAAGTAAAGCAATGTAAATATTGTAAAATATAAAAATGTAAAGAGGCAGGAAATAAAAAAAAATATAAATAATGTAAAATATAAAAATGTAAAAAGACAGATAATGTAGAATGTAAGTAGTAGGAGAGATAGAAGAGTAGGGAAAAGAGTTAGGAAAAGATATGGATGGATAAATGAAAAGAATTTTTTGTCCCCTTCTTGGATATGTGTAAATCTGAAATGAATAAATTTCTATTCTATTCTACATGTATTAAATGTAAATTATTTTATACATACCCGTTTTGTATCAACTGCATACAATTTATTTGGCTGTGGCCTCTGTGACAAAGTAATTCTGGTTTCAGCAATTGGGCTTTTAAGGCGATCTACAACAGACAATAAAGATATTAAAATTAACAACGTTTAAATGTAATTTCTGAAGTAACGCAAACATTCATTTTGTTAAATACGTAATCTAAACTGTACCTTCATCTTTACGCATTTTTCCATTTCTGGTTCGGACGTAACGCATAATGTCATCCGATTTACGGGACAATGATGTACGCCTAATACATGATCGATAGATCTTCCTAAATACCCGGTGTACGTTTGATCTTTTTCGGACACTTGTACGAAATCGCGAGCAGAATCCTAGAAAATGAAATTGACGTTGATGATACCTTTTCATACTGACGCTCGACGTTCATTTTTAGCGTCAAAACAGATCACATAATCTAAATTGACGAATACCAAGCATCAATTTTCATCATGTACGATCTGTTTTGACGCTAAAAATGGGCATCGAGCGCCAGCATGAAATCGTACCTTTACGAATAAACTTCTAAATTCGCTCTAACTTAATAATAAATCAGGGATGCCACAGAAAATGAATTTTGAAATTCCCTGAGTTTTTCATGATTTCCAGACGACAGTAGAAAATTTTCCATGATCAGTATCAAATATATATAATTCTAAATTTTAATGTTTAGAAGATACATATTACAAGAAAAGTAACTTATATTATTAGAAAGAACATAAATTTAGAAGTTTAATAAAATAATATAATCGCAAATGCAGATTCACGGATAACCTGGAAAAGTCAGGGAAAGATAGAAAGAGCATAGAATTTTGAACTTTGCTCTTTAAAAGGGATCCACCCCGATTCTGTAACTCTTAACAGTCTTAACGACAGTTCGATATCGTTATATTTTTTGTATGATTACTTTTTCTGATTTGAAAATTCTTTTCCAGAATTAAACAATAGAAAATAACAGAATAAAATGATTTTGTATGAAAATCGAACGAAATTTTGAAAATTACGATCTTGTTTCGAGACTTCTCTCTGTTATCGCAATTCAAAATATTCTGAATATTTAGTGATATTAAAGAAATTCTGAAAAAGGATTTTCAAATCAGAAAAAGCAATACATACAAAAAATATAGCGATATCGAACTGTTGTTAAGAGTTACAGAATCGGGGTGGATCCCTTTTAAAGAGCAAAGTTCAAAATTCTAGGCTCTTTCATATCTTTCCCTGATTTTTCCAGGTTTTCTCTGATCAGTTTAAACTTTAAATTTCCCTGACTTTTCCCGGTTTTCCAGGTCTGTGGCAACCCTGTAAATAAACGAGAAACACGATAACATTAAGACTTACAGAGAATATTAAATTATGCTGCATTCCGTATCTAGGCGCCGATTCGTACAACTCGAACACTTCTATCGGTTGCACAAACGTAGACTCAGTGGTCGTGTGATCTCTCTCCCTGGTATAATAATTGGTATCGTTATACGCGGGCTTCTCCCACGGATTCAATCCTCCTATCCCTCCTCTTCCGCCGCCGATGCTTCGATTGTATCCGCTACGATCCCAATTGTCCGTGGAGTATTCGTCCGGACTTCTAAATCCGCCTCTGTTATAATCACTCTCGCCATATCTGTTGTAACCCGGACGGTTCTCGAAGTCCCTCGGATTGTTGTCGTAACCCGGACGGTTCTCGAAGTCCCGCGGACCGCTGTCGTAACCCGGACGGTTCTCGAAGTCCCGCGGACCGCTGTCGTAACCCGGACGGTTCTCGAAGTCCCGCGGATTGTTGTCGAAACGATTGAAGCTGGTCGTGCCGTTCCTGTCCTTGTGCAGTATTCGAACGGTCCTCTCCAAAAATCTCTGATACTTTCGACGAATGTCGAAGTTGGTCGCCGAAGACGTGACGATCGCGCGGGACGGCACGGTGCCCCAATTGCAGACTCTGTAATCGTCTACGGGTCTACGAGTACCGTCTCTGCACAACAGTTCGAACTGATCCTTCTTCACGGAACCTAAAATAACAGAGAATTGTAAATCGAATATCCTGCTGATTTCTTTTCTTTGAAAAATTTTTACTTGTTCGCTTGCTGAGCGTTGAAAATGTTTACGTACTAAAGTCGAATGTCGTCGAAGTCATCTCCTCCACGGTCGTGTGCACCAAGAAGGCGATTTCACCCGCTTCGACCAAGCAACGGAAGGCCCCCTCGTATCCCGAGTAAGGATCCTGGTTCGTACACTTGCCGCCGGGTACTTTCCCGATGCACAGGCTGCACAACTGGTCAGAATTGTCACCTGCAATCGATTTCCCAGATTATGACAACTGCAGGATGGAAATGCGTCTATACTTTCAGCCCGTTCCTTGTCGCTGCACCGGACTGCACTAAAAAAACTTTCTATGGGTGCGTTCCATTAAACGCTCGCAACACTTTTTGGAATCATTTCATCCTTGTTGTTTATCACACGATAACTAAGGACAAGCATAATGCTCGCGAGCGTTAAATGGAACGCAGCCTACATCACTCGCTTTCGCCAAACTTCAAGTATATCTACTTCATTTTAAATATTAATACACTTTAGTTTAGCTACCAAGAATTTGGTGTATCCTTACGTTAAACTTACCAAGTGGATTGTATTTATCAATTAAGGAGTTTACCGCGCAACTAGGTCCAAAGAATTTAATCGTCGACTTTACGTGGTTGTTACAGTCGAGAACTTCCATTCCTCCGTGCTTCATGAGCTGAACAAAAAATACATTTTATTGAATAAAAATTGTAATTACATTGTGATGGTTTATATCCAGTACCGGTTTAAGAGGGAGGGGGGGGGGCTAAGGGAATTATAGTCCCAGACCCCATCTTTCTAGGGGGTCCCTCATAAGCTTAAAATTATTAATTTCAATAATAAAAAATAAATATCAATCCACAATGATTGATATTAGACTATCGTCATTTAGCATTATTAGCTATAGAAAGCGAACTGCTGAGAAATCTTGATTTTAATGATTTAATCAATGAATTTGCGTACAATAAATCAAGAAAAAAAAGTTTTAAGTATCACTGTAATTTCAATAAAATGCGAATTATTTTTATGTGTTTACTTTTCAGAGCTGCCTTGTATCTTTTCCAAAGCAGAAACAAAAGTCATACGAATAATCACGTTTTTTAAATAGCAAATGCAAAATCTGTATGTATCTCCAATAATAAATTATAAGACTTCAATAAAGATAAATAGGTAACAAAAGGCACTAAGAGTCAACACGCAGAAAATGTTGCGTTAAAACTTCGAATAAAGTTGTATTCCATAAATTAAATTACATCTTCTTACATATCGTACGTTTCGGTCCACTTCAGAGCTTCTTCAGCGATGAATACCTAGAGTCCCGCCAGAATTATATTACGTTTTTGACAATTGCGAACGGAAAAATAATGTAATTTTGACGGAACTTTACGTATTCATTGCTGAAGATGGTCTGAAGTGGACCGAAACGTACGACATGTAAGAAGATGTAATTTAATTTATAGAATACAACTTTATTAGAAGTTTTAACGCAACATTTTCTGCGTGTTGACTCTTAGTGCCTTTTGTTACCTATTTATCTGTATGTATTTAAATCATTATTACTTGATAATAAGAGGGTCCCGTTTTAATATTAGCCCCTGGGCCGAAAAATATCTTAAGCCGGCTCTCTGTTTATATCACGCAATCTACGAATTTTAGCTCACAGTGTTAATGGGGATGACCCAGCCGGCGAGCGTGCCGACGCCGGCGAAGCAGCCCTTCCTGCCTCTGAGATCGTGCAAAGTGTGCACGTCGGGCAGGGAGCCCCTCTTGATCACCGCGACGGCGTACTGATAGTTCACGCCGCTCTCGTATATCTCCTGCATTATCGGCACGAGACTGTGGTATCGGCCGGCCACGAAGACCTCGCCGGCGTCCAGCGTCGTTATCTGGGCGATCTCGCGGTCCAGCATGGTCATGCATTCCTCCTTGTTGAACGCCTGCCTGCACCGCACCGAGTAGTAATTGTAGCCGAACGCCCCGATCTCGCGATCGACCGCCCTGGAGAAGGCCTGGCACTTGTTCTGCTCGCCCTCGGAGACCGTGCACCACGTGACCGTGCCATTGTTGTTGAGGTATTGGCCTGCCGAGGGAAACAATTGATCAATTCACGGCAATTGTAGCGAGTTGATTAACGTGCGGCACACAACGCTCTCGGCTCTACGTTTCCAACATTTCACATTCCTAAAAATGCGAATAAAGTTGGAACACGAGTCGATGCGAGTATCGTAATTGAAATAAGGGACAGATGAGATATATATATATATATATATATAATAGTATTATTGTTGAGATTAATTTTTAAACCACCACGCCCAAAAAATCGCACTAATCACAATGTCGGTCTGACAGACCGCTATTAAGCTCTCGCTAATTTTACAAGTTAATTATAATAAAAATGTACGTTTTCTGAATACACCTGTTGATGGGGAAAAGGAAAACATATATGTTTTAATGCGAGGGTTAACAAAACGATCTCATATACATAATAGAAATAAAATATATTTAAATGGTGACGAATAAGAAAATTGTTGACAAGTAACGTTTCATTAGCGGTCTGCAAGACCGATACAGTGGTTTTTAAAGGTTAAAGGTAATCAATTCGATACACATTGTATTGCTGTCGAGATTAAAGGCAATTAATTTGATATATATTACTATATTGCTGTCGAGATTAAAGGCAATTAATTTGATATATATTATTGTATGGTTGCCGAGAGATTAAGGGCGATGAATTTGATATAAGATAATAATTAATTCGAGAAACAAATATTCGCAATTTGACGCTCGCATCGCCAGGCACGGCGTGCGTTCTACGACTTGCGGGCGTCGATCTCGCTTTCGCGACGTTCGCGAGGATTAAAAAAAAGCGCGTTACGTACCGTGAATTTGATGTAACGCTAAACAGCCCAGTAATAACACCCAGTAATACTGGAGCCACATCTTTCCCTTGGGCATCAATTTCGAGTCAATCGCGCACGGACAACACCCTTGACATGACTACCACTCCGGATTGTATTATAACGAACTACGCGGACTACACCCAGTCCCCCAAACCCAACCTGCACAACGCGCGCGTGACGTAATCCATTCGTTGAACGAGGATAGAATAAAGTTGATTCGACGCTGGGTTCGTTCGTTACACAATCAGCTGCTGCACTTGCTTCGCACTTGTAGACAGACGCGTGTATTTGGAG
Organism: Wasmannia auropunctata; assembly: GCF_000956235.1. Taxonomy (NCBI): domain Eukaryota; kingdom Metazoa; phylum Arthropoda; class Insecta; order Hymenoptera; family Formicidae; genus Wasmannia; species Wasmannia auropunctata. The sequence continues at coordinate 21,551 of NW_012027682.1, forward strand.
GAAAAAAAAACATGGAGGAAGGTGTCTGTGCTCAAAATATAAAAGAGAAAAAAATCACGTTGCAAAAATAGAGCAACAAAACTGCAGTTAGGAAAAACAGGTTTGTTCTTTGCTGATGTATTATTTACCCTTTCTGTACTTAAAGTGAAATAGATAACATTAGGACGTGTGAGGAAAAAAGAGAGGAAAAAAAGTTTAGACACAAAAGAACAAACCCAAGATTTAGTCTTTTTGCATTTAAAATAAACTTAAAATTAAGAAAGTATATAATTTATATTTGAGAAGAAAGAAAAATTATAATTATAGTACAAAAAAATTCTGTAAAGAAAACAAATTTTGGAATTTCTAACCTCTATCCTCTCATTTTTTTGTCTAATAATTCTCAAAAAAGCGGCGAATAACGCAAAAAGTTCGGTTATAAAAAAATAAATTTTACGCGGTACAATTTCTTTATATTTTTACACGTCAAATGAAATACAGTTATTATATAATTAGAAGTTAAAAATAGTACGAAGGATAAAAACATACAAAAATGTCAGTTGCAAAATCTGTCCTCTTCTCTTTTTCAATTACATATCTCCTTTTTTGTATCCCCGGACAAGGGGAAGTACGACGCGGTACAACGAACAGACCTCCTCGGCGGGATTTCAGAACGTATCCGGAATGTGCAGCTAGCACGAGCACGCGAGTCGGCGCAAGGTGTGATCGCGAGTGGCGAGGCCGGGGGATAATATTCGCGAGCTGTCAAGAATTGTTGCGGCACGTCTCGCCGCGGGATGACACGCGAAATGGCATGAACGGCGTACTCTGGTTACTTACGTTCGAGCGAGGATCGAGCTCCTGGAACACGACGATGCACGACAGATCGTTTACGCGGGCCGGACTGTTACGTGATGATCGCGAGGTCGCGAGGGACGTGCGCGTCTCGCGCGGAGACACGACGATCGCGGAGCGACTCCGTCATTCGAGCTAGTGCGGCGACCGCCGACTACGTCGTGCCTCGGCGAAGAAGCGTTGTTGAGTGAACAGAGTTGGATCTGCACCGCTGGATGTGCGCCTGGACTTGCAAAACGCTGAGACACGCGTCTGGACTTTGAAGTCCAGGAAACACCGAAGGAGAACCCCCTTTGAAGTCCAGGAAGCACCAGAGGTACTCCGATTCGGTCGAATCGTAAATCCTAAGGCGATTAAGAAGGAGAAGAGCAGGCTGAGGGAGCAGCTCGTCGTGCACGAACTCTGGAAGGAACTCTCTCTCTTGAGAGAGATTTTGCGACGTCTGTGTCGACAGCCCTTTGAAAAGGGATACGTCCCTCATGAAACACTTGAAATACTTCACGTCAGAATATCCAGTTGAAGTTGCATTTGTCAATCAGCAGCTGCAAGAGAATCATTTTAAGGATTGCACTGTGAGTTACATTTGTTTAGTTTACACCGTACGACTCGACCTATACCTTGATTCTAAAGTATACCTTTAATTAAACATTTATATCATGTAGACCAAATTGGACCTGATTTAGTCCTCATGTGAATGAATGTGAATGTCATCTATTGAATTATACATAGCTGTTTTAGTCTATACGCGTTATGCATTATATCGTGCGACCCAAAATGGGTCAAGGATTATAAAAAAGAGACCTGACCCAAATCAGTTTGGGTCACTTCACAATTGTTTACACTGTCACGACTTATCATGTTTAGGTGAAATATAAGGTAAAGGTCGTGGACATTAAACATACCGTGTAAACGTGGTTGTTATCCTTAGGCAGGGGTCGGTCGTTTTTAAAATAACATTATTTAAAATATATATTTTAAATCAAGAAAAGTAAAAGAGTTATTTAGTATTATTTAGTAAGTATTTATTATTTTAAATAGCTTCTTTCGATCTATTTCTTATTTAATATTTTAAATATGTTTTTGGAATCTATTTTATATTTATTAATTTTAAATAAGTTGTATTAGTCCCTGCGATATTTTATTTTAAATAAGTTGTATCAGTTATTTTATCGACCTCCCCCCCTCCTCTGTCCTTAGGACTCACCTCTTTCCACTACAATCGAGCACTTAAAATTCTCCGATAATAACTGGATAACTTCTGTTTTTCAAGGAGGAAGAAATGCCACCGGGAGATATCGGTGGAACGTTAAAACAGCACTTGCCTACCAATTAACACTTGCAATCTGTATTTTATGAGATAATCTTGCCGCAAACATTATTCAGGATGGATAGCATTTGGAAGAGCACGAGGTTTAAGTATATCTTTGCCTGCATCTTCATCACCTTCGTCACGTCGTGTATAATCAGCATATCTCCCATCAGTATCGGTAAGTCGACTTTATTGGAAAATGTAGCGTTAAAACGTACCATCGAAACTTCGGCGTTTTTCTTAAAACGTGATTTTGTTATTTCAGACGAATGCAAGTGCGAAGCAAACACTCAGCCGAGTCAACACCTCAAGCAAATGGCCGACGAGATTAATGGACAGAAAAAGAAAGCGGAGCATCGATTGGCCATACTAGTGCCATTTAGGGATCGCTTTGAGGAATTACTGATATTCGTACCGCATATGCAGAAATTCCTGGACAAGCAGAACATAGATTATCATATATTTGTATTAAACCAGGTATATTGCACTGTTAGAACTTTCGCTTGTGAGCGAAAGAGAACTTGTGGACATTGAAGTGTCATTTGAATCTCATGCGTAACGTTTTTTTCCCAGGTGGATAGATATAGATTCAATCGAGCGTCTCTCATAAACGTAGGCTTCCTCGAAACGGAGAAAGCATTTGATTACATTGCAATGCACGATGTAGACTTATTGCCTATGAACGATCAATTATCGTATGCATATCCAAGTACAGGACCTCATCATATTTCGTCGCCAGACTTACATCCCCGGTATCATTATTTTACCTTTATCGGCGGTATATTGCTCATCAAAAGGTACGTTTTATTTAAACTGCAATAATAAATCACAAAAAGAGATGCAATACATGGGCTTTCAGCAGAAAAAGTAACGTTACATATTTAAATCCGATAAGGAATTAAAGGCGAGAACTGATCATATTAAAAAAAAATTTTACAACAAATCTTAAATAAAGCCGCTTTTTCTGTTGAACACAGCCAATGATCTGTTTACTACTGTTGATTGTATGCACTTTTGCAGAGAGCATTTCATACAAGTGAACGGGATGTCGAACAAATATTGGGGATGGGGTCTCGAAGACGACGAGTTTTACGTTAGACTGAAAGAGGCCGGCCTGAGCGTCAGTCGACCGCAGAATATATCAACAGGAACGCACAATACATTTAGGTATCATTTTGAGACTTTGTGAATTTCTGTATTCATCTCGTAAAATATCGAATGAAACTAGATTGGAAGTTGCAACGTTCGGCCCCCAATTGTTACACGTGGTAAATATGTATTACAGGCATGTACACGATAGAAATCACAGAAAGAGAGATATGACGAAGTGTTACAATCAACGGGAAGTTACCAGAAAGCGAGATCGGCAGACCGGCTTGAACAATGTCTCGTACAAAATACTCGATACAATCAAGATGACTATATCAGACACTTCCCTAACGGTGATCAACATCTCTCTGCTCTGCGACAAATCGAGCACACCTTGGTGCGAATGTGAGAAATTAGTCGGGACAAAGGATCAGGGGCGGTCGAAGGAGAAAAAGAAGACTAATAACAGTAAACTCGCAACTGGATTGTAATTATAATATTAGTAATTTAATTGTTGAAGATATAAATGTACTCAAAAACACAATCTTCACATTCTTCCATTTTTTTATGTATACTCAACTTAGATAAAAATAAAATAGTTCCCTACAGCTCATTCATACATTGTTCATATAGGAGATTCTGTTTATAGTACAAATTATTTATATATACATATATTTTAAATGCTTTATATAGTAATATATCAATCTATTGAAATTTTGTTAGAAAATCGATATTCACGCAAAAATTGTTGCTAAGAATGTACGTCGACAAATTATTTGAATATAAATATTTCTATAGTTGATTATTTCATCATTTATTTCACCATAAATGATTATCCTTTTCTAACTGTTTTATATATACTAATTTAATTGTACGCGTCAATTTTGGTATTTTTCTTTATAAATGGCATATTTATATATACATATATTTTAAATGCTTTATATATAGCATAAATTTATTGAAATTTTGTTAGAAAATTATCAAGATTGTTTAAGCAAAAATTGTTATTAAGAATGTAAGTCGACAAATTATTGGAATAAATATTTCTATAGTTGATTATTTCATTATTTAATTTCACGATAAATTATTATCCTTTCCTAACTATTTTGTATATACTAACTTGATTGCACGCGTAAGTGTTGGTATTTTTTTTGTTTGTAAAAAAATGGCAATGGTCCGTAGCTTCTTATATGATTTTCTTATAATTCCGTGTGCCTCTGCATGATTTTGCTCTCCAGATCCGTATGCAGTTTTTGTACAGTTCTAACGTGTTTCTTTATGTGTTGTTCTGCAGTTGAATTTTCTGAATCGTGGAGCTGCCCTTTCTGTGCTGCTTCCAGAGCTCCTTCTGCATGTAAATGTCGCAGCTTAAGTAGCCTCGATTCGTAATGCAAAAGTTCCTCCTGCAACATGTATCATATATTGAGATGCGTTCAGTTTAATTTAACAATCTAAATTGTGAAAATTTTGCTAATGGCTTTCTTAACATTTACAAGAACAAGTTTGTGGATCTTTAACTAATTATAGCTTAATATTTAACTAATTATTCTCACAGATAGATACAAAGAGAATATATATGAGAATTAAATTATTGCTATTATTATTATTATTATTATTATTACTATTGCCCCACCTTTAAAGATGATAATTCTTCAGGAGAGAATTTTGCTTCCAGCGCAATCTTCCATAATCCTTGCACCTTAGGTTCTACAAATTCTTTATGGTTTGGTCCCTTTGCGGTGAGTCTGTCTAAACGATCTAATCCATTTCTCAGCTCCAAATGTTTCTCCCTGAACAGAAATAGGAACAGAAATATAAAACAGAATATAAAAGTCAATTTATACATACATATATCTTTTATAACACATAATCATACCGAAGTAAATTTGCCTTTCCCATGTGACTTAATTTCTGATCTGGAACATCGTTAGACAATTCCTCTTGAGTTTCTAACTCGTTCCAACTTTCCGATTTAAAATGTAACATATCTAAAAGTATTAATACAAAAACGTAAGATATAAAAATTAAATTTTTAAAGTTATATATACTATATGTGGATATAAAAGGCTAACTCTCAGACTTCTCCGAATCTTTGGACTGCTCTTTCAATAAACTCGTGTACTCGTCCACTTTTTCTTGATGATGTTGAAACTCTTGTTTTAAAGTGTCGAGCTCCTCATCTAAAAATAATCATAGAAAAAAAAAATTAAATTCTTGACAAGATATACATCGATTGATGTAAACTTGATGCGTACCGGTAAAACCAGCCATTTCAGCTTTAGCCCACAATTTGTTGAGTCTCATATCCTTAAATACATCCTTGGCAACATAATTGCTACCATCGTTCAGCGCTTTGTGTATTTTAAGTAACTTTGGATCTTCGGTCTCGGCGAAATGTTCCAGTAGGCCGTATGTGCTCATTATTCCTTTGATGGGATAAAGTTACGTGAAATTAGAGAACTTAGATAGATTATATTAGAGATTGGAGATGAACGAGAAGAGGCAATAGAAGAATAGTTATAGACAACACAAAAGTTACCGATAAGTTTCTGTCTCAGGCGCGCCTCTTCCAAACCATCGGGATCCTTTCCGTCGGACTTGAAATGCTTGTATGCGATCTCCTCTTTGTCGTGAATCTTCAGATCGCTGAAGATCGACTGCAGCTTGGTGTCTGTCAGACGCTGAAAATATTTACATGTAAATAATTAGAAATGAGATAACAATACATATATATATATATTTATTTATTTATTTAAAGATGTTTAGTACCTACAATAGTAGCAAAAAGTTAAAGGACTGATTTTGACGAATATGCTCTTCTCATATAGGGTAACTGTCCCTATTAGTGTGCCCTGAACCTATTAGTGTGCTTTTATATTTAAATA
>NW_012027682.1:27687-43057 GCF_000956235.1 Wasmannia auropunctata
AAAATTTTACAGATTGTTCTTATATATGTTGAAAGACTTAAGACAAAGCCGGAGTCGATTTACTGAAGCAATCCAAAGTTATAAAGGATTTTAATTTGAATTTTTTGGTTAGATTTGGCCATAGAATTCGAAAATTCTCAGGAAAAAAGCAACAGAAGCATTTCTGTGCTCTAGTTCTGAATAAATGATAACATTCTGCACAATCCTTATTACTCAAACTATATGAGAAGAGCATATTCGTCAAAATCAGTCCTTTAACTTTTTGCTACTATTGTACGTATTAAACATCCTTAATACACTTCTAATTATTATGCTCTACATGTAATTCGTCACTCACGTTTTTGGCCTTAACCCAAAGCACGTTCAACTTCGCCATCCTAAACGGCTTGTCCAGGTCTCTGAGAGACGTCGGGAGTTGCGACGAGTCCACATCATACTTGGCCTTGTTCGCCTCGGCGGAGTATTTGTTCTCCCCTACGCTGGTATGAATCGACAGCAGGGCCAGGTTTACTAACAGAATAAATTGCGCGTTCAGAAGTACCATATTTTTGTGTTTTAATTGCAGAAAAACGATCGCACGACCCACGCGACACACGATCCACAAGCTCGACACGAGAGCACACGAAAACGACCTGACAATTCTGACGTGTGCACATGTATCACATGTCATGTGTGTGTGTGTGTGTGTGTGCGCGCGTAGAGCCCGCGTTAGGTTAGGCTGCGTTCGGAAACGTCACCAGAGGTGCCCTCGTGCATCATTTTATCCTTGTTCAACATTCGGTAAACGAGAAGGATAAGACGATATACGCGGTGGCGGAGGGGGGGGGGGCACTCGAGTGACGTTTCGAACGCAACCATGAACTGTCACGTGACACGCAAGTTAGGTTACGTTTGATTTTGACGTTTCAGGCGTTTGGACGAAGCCGCCCGGTACCGTCGGAAGTGTCGGAACAGATCAAAGTCTTCCTTTCAAAGGTCCCGAGTTCGATTCGATCAAATCATTATAATAATCAACAGTCGAATTAAGTAGGTACACAGAATCGTGAATGTACGGTTAGAAAATACATTAAATGTGAACACGAAAGACAGCCTAGTTTTGTTGTTTAGGCTCGCTCCCGGCGGCACTTTTCTGATGTAACTTGGGTATACGTCGAACAGAGGTTCCGGAAATTGTGTCAATAGGACTGTTCCTGCTAAAACCTTGAGGGCTTCGGTAACGCTAAAGGAATGGCGCCAAGGAAATTAAAGGTATTCGAATGGTTTTCTCGAGTTAAATCGAGTCTCGTTCGAGTTGAGATGATAAGGTGATCTGAAAGTTATACACATCAGGTAGTGGCTTGGTGTCAAGTGTTTAAAAAATTTAAATAAAAAATCATAATATAATATGTCAAGCCTATATATATATGTTATGTCAAGCCATGCCGGGTCGCGATTAGAATATTATACAAACGCAATAAGATAAATTGTGAAATATCTGTGTTTCGTAAGGAAATTCCTATTTCATACATTATACAATACGATATTTGGTATTTCAAGACCGACAAATATTGCGGCGCGCAGTTTTTTATGTGGTTGGATATTGTAATAAAAATCAATACACACCAATGTCAGCTTGATAGTCACGACTTTAATACATTTGATTTATTCTTACGAGCCTTCAATTTATTTTTATTCTGAATCGTTTTGTTCGAAACATTTGAATTTTTGTATTTTATGTCCGATAGGAGTGTATAACGTTTGTGATGAACGTCGGAATCGTCCGTCATGGCACACAGAGCAGTTCGCAGCTGTTGGATAAGGAAAAGTATATTCTTAAACATATCATTCAGAAGAAGGTGTGTTCCTCTTCGTCGTACCGTTAATAACAAATTATTCCATATAATCTACATGTCTGTTAATTGCGAAAACACTGCGCAGATATTCCTACGTCCCAACGATGAAGTAGGAGTGATATTGATGGGCTCGGATAGCACTACAAGCGACAGTATTATAGAAATGGAAAATGTACACGAGCTGTGTAGCATGCAGGTTGGAAACTGGGATTTGATAAGAAGCATCGAGAAACTGCAGCCCACAAATCAGACTAGTTCTTGGATGGAGGCAATTGACGCCGCGGTCAAATATATTCAGCACGAATGCGTGTAAGTGTATTAAAATATACAATAGCATAATCTGCATAATGTCAAGGTTTTTATTTGTCAATATACGTATATTAAATTTACTAAGTTTTTAATTACATATATTTAAATTTGTTAAATTTTTTTAGTCAATATATATTAAATTTGCTAAGTTTTTAATTAATAATTTAATAATTATATATATTTAAATTTGTTAAGTTTTTTTTTTTTGGTCAATACATATTAAATTTGTTGCTTATTGCAGAGATAAATCTGACAGAAAAATAATCCTGTTGTCTACTTTCGACGAAGAAGAGAACGTCGTTGACCAATTTCAGGCAGAGGATATCGCAGAGACATTACGTTCAGAAGAAACTTCACTTATAGCAATGTATGACTTTTAACTTTGCTGTTAATATTAGTAATAGAAATTATAGTAAATCAGTAATATGAAACATGATAATAAAAATATTAATTAGAACAAAAAATTATGGTATGTTGTAGTGGAGAGAGAACACTGCACGATATAGATGAAGATTCTCAAACAGCCAGTGAAACGTTACTTATGAATGTTCTGGAACAGGTAATTTGAGCAAATGTGTGGGCAGATTTATTAAATTATATGAGAAGATAAATTGTATGTAATTACGTAAAATAAAATAATGATAAGTAATAATAATGAAATAAATAATATATAATGAGTATAATTAGTATATAATATTTTGCAGATTAACGGTCAGTATCTCACTTTTGAACATGCTATGTCGGATGTGCGCTTCTACAAACGACCCTCGACTAGACCGAATCCGTGGCGCTGCGAAATGGAATTGGGCGACTTTCGCATTCCGATCGTTGGAATTTCCAAAGTAATGCTCTAGTGCACGTAAAACAGTTTACCGTCTTTTACAAATTTATATTTTTTACAATTTATTTACGTTGTAAGAATCCGACCGAGGTGAAGTTACCGGAAATGAGACAGATGGCTAAAACAAGTACATCCAGTATGCCCGATCAAGAAGTGCCGATTAAGAATGTCGCACAATGGACGGACAACAACAGGACCCCTTACACGAAAGAGGATATTATCCGCGGCTATGTATACGGTGGCAAGGCTATTCCTGTTTCGGGTAATTCGTGTTTAATTTTATATACAGCTAATCTTGTCCCATGTAATATAAATTCAGACGATTGTGATGTCTGCAATGTGCCGATTGTAGATGAATCTAAGGAAGCCATGACTCTCAAAGACAAGACAAGGCAGTGTTATAAGATCCACTGTTTCACTGCGCGGGAAAACATTCCTATGGAATATTGGCTGTCGGATGGCTCGTACGTTATTGCACCCGCTACCGAGGTACGATAACAGGGTCTCTGTCATATAATAGCCGTAAACTCTATTGATGTAGCAGTAAAAATAACTGAGAAACTCCTTACAGCCGGCAAGCGAGCCGTTTTACAGTCTGGTGCAAGCCATGGTTGACAAAAACGTTGTCGCGATAGTGGAGAAAGTCTACAGAGCAAACTGCGAAGCTAACATGATGGCATTATTTCCAAGTGTTGACGTACCGAATGAACCATGGGTAAGAATATTTCTCTGTAATATTGTTTTTATAATATTCTCTCTTCTAATGTTGAAATATCTCGCTAATCAGATAATCACGTCGAAGATTTTTTTCTTTGTGACAGTGTCTTATTGAGATTGGTTTGCCATTCGAGCGAGATTATGGAGCAATAGCGCAGAGACCGTTGAAATTCGTGATGGACCAACTGTCGAAGGAGCAGGACGATGCCATGGACGATCTGTTAGAGTCCTTAGAATTGCCCGACACGTAAGCATATATCGTCGGCATTGGTGTAATTATATTTGTCCTTCATATTTTATCGGATATATTTTATATTTATGTTAAATATAAAATATATCCGATAAAATATGAAGGACAAATATATTTTTTTGCAATATTTGTATTACAATATTTGTAATATAATGTTAATTATCTATTGAATTTTTACACCAATGCTGCCCGATGACAGCGTTAGTCAGAAATATTTACCGGAATGTGTGCCGGATTCTGGAACACAACGCATGTGGGATGTGTTAGCACATCGCGCGCTTAATCCGGATAAACCGTTGCCGCCTATCGCCGAAGAAGTGTTAAATATTTTCGAGCAACCCGAAGTGAAAGAGAGAAGTGCGCCAGCGATCGAAAGGATCAAAAACTTGTTCTTCTTAGAGAAAAAGAAGCCTCTCAATAGAAAGAGGTGAGCACATATCCTCTCTAAAAAAAAAAAAAAAAATTAAAAATTTACTCGAAATCAACTTAATACTATCGATTTGATAAATGTACATTCCTTTAGGCGTTATAAATCGCAAGAGGAGGATGAACAATCCGACGTTAATAATGATGTGCCTATGACGCAGACAGTAAAAGAGGAGGAGAAAGATACCGTAAACGGTAACAGTGACAAATCGAAGAATATCGATTTATCTGATGCATGCGATTTCGATTTTGATGACATTGTAAGTACATAAACTTTTATGCTGTGTAAATGTTTCATCAAATTTTGGATATATGATTTTTTTTTATATACAATAGACTTCTTTAATGATTCAAATATTCTTACAGGCTGATATCTAAGGAGCTGCTGGCACTATTTTGGCAATTATGCTGTAACTGTTCCTTTTGAATTCCTATGTCTTCATAATCACATATATTATAATTTCAATGATTTGAAAAACCGTTTAATATATTTTTTATATACTTGTTGAATGAAATCAATGCATTTCAGTAATAATAAAATGATGTAATGTTGATATTGCAGTGTGAGAAAGTGTATAGAATTTATTTTTTTTTTTTCCAGAATAGTTCTTATTCTTCGGTATATTTTCTCGTGCCAAGAGTAACGATGACACTATCGTTAACTGAATAAGGGAAAGACGAGGTCGCTCACCCACGTAACGCCTACCTTCTATCCTCGACTTACCAAAAATCCGTTAGCACCTGAACATGACGGCATACGCTATGCTTAATAATTGATTAGAGATTTACTCTAGAATAGACGAAGGCGATATAATAATCTGGAAAAGCGAAGGTTTTTTTATCGATACTTTGCAATATAGCTCTCATCCAAAAGAAGAAAAATTTGGTAATTAATAATAAGTTTGAAGAAAAAGGTAATTTTGTGAATTTGTAACATTAATGAACTTTATATGCGTTTGTGAAATTCAAATTTTATTCGTGGCAAGCATTAGTAGATGCGTATAATACATTTGCAGATTGACTTCTGTAATGTACTCTCTTGATCTACATAGCTATTCAATCATCTCATCGATTCGATTCGCGAGGATGATGGCGTGGCGACTCATCCTGTATCTATAAAAGGGAACAGATCTGGTACGGCGTGAGGCCGATTGTCTGTGAAACGCGCGATTTCTCGTCGACAATCCTTGAAGCGTCCTGTACTCAGCAGCGAATCAAGACACTCCGAAGCCCTAAACGCATGATTTCGTGATGACTGTGTGATGCCATTCACATAGTTTTGTTTCAGGAAACATTTAATTATTGGAACTATTTTATTTACTCGAGATATACCGTGTTGTTAACGGAAGCCTTATTGATATCAGATTGAGACCTGGCTACTATCAAGTTATTATTTAGTTACTTATTCAAGCTATTTCGTATGTAAAAAAATTATGTAAAAAAAAATGTAAGCTTCTAGTTGCAACAACGGTATATAGAATGTCAGATTTTATTGTGATATTCTAAAGTCAATTATCGCGATGCGTTCACGAATATTCACGAACTGCTGAATAGCAACGATGTTTTGCTATTCAACCCACGAGCTCGCAGCGCGAATCGGCGGCTACTATCCGTGCTGCCTAACGGACGGCGTTCTCAGGCGGGGAGGACGAGGACACGGCGATTCAGTCGGGTTCAGTCGACGAGGAGACGCCGCGTCGCGAGGATCAACAGGTGCGAGCGAACGCCCGTCGCCCGAGAAGCATGGGTAAGTCGAGCACTCGACTTGGTGCCTGGCTGCACCTTGACACCTTGCCGTCCCCGTCCGACGAAACGGGTCGAGCGCACGGGTCGGATATTGCGCTCCGCGACACGCGAATCTCACGCGCCGCGTCAACGCGTCACGCTGGAATCTCGCTCCGCGGAAAACGATCCTAGATCCTTCCTCGTATACGTATATGCAGCTCTCGCGTCACGGTCTCGGTATAAATTTAAGCGAGTTTCGTTATGGTCGGGCAATTTTTACCACTGAACCGTTCCCAGATGCCAAAATGAGAGGTGGAAAGAGAATTCGGATTTGTTTAGACGCTCATTAATTAGTTTTTAAATATATAGCTCTTTTTAGCTTTCCTGGATATTGCAAATGTTAAAGAAATGATACTGCTCTTGTTTTAATAATTCATTTCTATTGAACGTTTAGAATGTAATAATGTTAACAAGATGTTTTAATTCTCTAAACGTTTTTTCTGGATATCTTTTAGATATCTTTTTTTAGCGTCTCCCTGACCTTTGATATTATCGTTCGATTATATCACAAATATTTTAAAGAATCGTTGTAATCCAGCAATTTTAATTACCTATCTCTGGAACACTAAAAGCGAAAACGAACAAAAAATCATGTATCTTTTAAGCGTTTTATCATTTTGGTTTTTCGATATATCGGTTTAATGTCTATCTGACATTCGTTACTGTGTTAATTAAATATAAATTTTTCTTTAATTTTAAAGTAGCGCCCGTTGAAATGTTCGCAAAGTTTCACTTGTAGTGCAGTTCGTCGTGAAATTCGGCGAAAGTTTTGCATATTAGAGGTACAATGAACTTGAGACTTCCCGCGTATGCCAGGTATGAATTATCCGCCTCAAACTGCAGGTGAAGGTGAGAAATAACGTGACGAGCAAATTGCTTCACCGTCAGAAATTACAGGCAGATATTGGAATACGCGAGAAAACGAGAGGGAACTCCGGTAATTAAATTCGATTCGCCCGGTTATTAACAATCTACTCGACCTGCACGGATGCTGGGTGAAATGTCACGGATAAATGTCTCGCGGTGAAAATGTCATGCACAGATGCATCTTGGTGTGTGCAGTTGAACGTGTTACGCAACAGCTATCAATATCGACGAAGCGATATTTCTTCTCCGTTTATATTTGTCGGGCAAAATTATTCCCTTCTTTGAGAACAGAGAAAGGCGCGCTATACCTTAAATCGAATGGATCGGCGAGATTTATTCGACGGTGACGCAAATTTATGTGACGGCCAATGCAACTGCGCGCGGACCAGGATATGTTATATGCGTGGGGTGTTGCGTAAATGACGGGGGAAAGTTTCGTGAGCCGTACGATAATATCAAAAAGCCGAGACCGTTCGATTGATTTTGGGTCAGCGTGAAACGAGAGAGAGAAAGAGAGAAAGAAGCGTTGAACGTTCGCACGCGACGCTTCCCGAGGCCGAGCTCTGGCCGTTGACCGTGAAAAAAAATACACGAGCGAACGCGCGGTGCGAGAAGATAGTAAATGCTGACCTAGAATCGAAAAGTGTGGAAACAAGCGTGTATATACATTAATCGACTCGCGGAGCTAGGAAAAAAAAAAGAAGAGAGATCTTATCGGGAATCGCGATCGTAATTACGCGACTCTGCGACTGGAAGAAATTTTATTCGAATCTCTGAATCTTTACAGTTAACGGACGTCCGGCGGCTTTTGCGATTGTGAACGAATTGCACGAGGAACGTTAATCTTACTGGACTATACTTGATAATTTAAGGAACAAATTATATCAAATTACATGAATAATTTGTCGGCTTTTTAAATTGCAAATTATTTAATTAATTACATGAATAATTTATCGGTTTTTTTAACTTGCAAATTAATCAAGTAATTAATTGAAGGCTAATTCAACGTTCAGATAAAGATAATTCAGAGTTAGGTAATTAAGATAATCTATATTTATTGTGCTTAAAAATACGATTTAGCAAAAAAAAAAGACGAGAGAAGTCTTATCAGGATCCGTGATCGCAATTACGGCTGTAACTCTCTGTGATTAGAAGAATTTATTCGAATGTGAATCATAATTAACGGGCCTCCGGCAAGTTTTGCGATCGTGAACGAATTGCATAAACTAAGAACATGGTAAAGGGCTACTTTATAAAAGGAAGAAAATACTATAAATACGGCTCGTAAATCGCAAAGACAAATAAAATTAAAAGTAAACCTCGAGACTGAAAACGAGAAAACAATTAGATGTTCTATTAACTAATGTATTTTATATTACATATTAAAATACCGGTACTAATTTCGACTCAACTACAATCTTCATCAATCGTAAAATTCATTCAATTAATACATAATTAACTATACACAAAGAGATATCGTAAAAATAGTATGTAATATGAAATACATTTTGCTCGTTTTCGGTCTTTAAGATTTACTTTTAATTTTATAAGTTGAATATAATTTGCTGATTAGAAATCAACAAATTATTAAAGTTATTAAGTGAAAGATAATTCAGAGAGGATAATTCAAGGGTAATTCAAAGATCTATTTATGGCGGTATATTTAGGAATACGAAAGCTGAATAAGACAAAAAAAGTAATATGAATTATCGTCTCGATATTACGTTCTTGTCTTCGGCATGCTCTCTTGTCTTTAACGGCAAAATTGTGACGTTTACACTTGCGCAAGGTAGATTGCCTCCGGTAAATATTCCGGATCCTTTCTCTATCTTTTTTCACTGCCTTTTTTTTCTACCACACGTTGCGCAGTTGATTTTTCCACGCTGACTCACCTTTTTGCTCTTACAGGGAATATTTACGTCTTCAGCCTGCTCGTCGCACTTGCTGTAAGTGGTTGGACTTTCATCCGTTGCGGGATGCGTTATAATGCAGTCCTGTTAACGCATTTTCCTGTGCTTTTTTACTCCCGGAAGCCGATTGTTACCTTCGCGCGCATGTCGTGATGAGAATTTTCTGCGCGGAAAACCAAAGCGCCGACACATCAGCGAATGAGAAGACGACAGTTAATTAACTGAAATCACACAGCTAATTCCGGACGCGAGAAGCTTCTTGTGAAATTGGAACGGTCTTTTTATTTCCATTGGCTAAACGATAGCAAATACATTTTTCTATATGTTTATCTGGATTAATCGCGCGTGAAGCAACGAAGATAATCTATAATTCTTTTAATTTTAATATTAAATTATAATTTTCAATTTTTATTCAAATTTAATTTCAATTCTCTGAAAAATTTCTGTAAATCGTATAAATGTTAGTCAAAAAGATTTTTTATCATGTCTCTATATATATGCCGTAGACGCTGCTCGTCGCGGTGCAATGCGGCGACATAATGCGCAAGAGCATCGTCTTCGACAAGAACACTCCGGACGTGTTTTATTGTCCGCAACACAAGCCGATCGGTTTCGAGAAGATGCTGGTGAAGGCGAGACCGCTCTCCAGGCTCTGCCAGTTCGAGGGCCGTCCGATACCTGAGGATTACAAGAGCGACTGTTACAACGACGTGGACGAGACCGAGTACGCTTGCAAGGAGAAGTACAGAATCATGGTGAGTGTCGAGTTTTACTCGAGATTGTGGTAAATTACGCGTGCGAAAACAGAGGTGAAAACACGCCGTTTATATATGGCTTTAAAAATAAGGAAAACAGCATGCACATGACCAAGACAAAATCAACTTGAATAAGAAAACTTTCAAAGGAATCTTCTCGTAAAGAATCCATAGAAAAGCAATACGTCTGTTGGTGTATTCAAAAATAGTATTGCTCTCTTGTGAAAGTTTGCTTAAATTTTAATTCAATTAGATGCTATCATTAATCCCGATACAATTAACGTCATCAACAAGATCAAAGAGCTTGGCGGGCGACAACAAAATAATCCTTAAGTCAAAGAAAAGAGAACAAATTCGATCTGATGTTGTCATCGTAACATCGAAAACGCCGTAAACGCGTGTAACGGATTGGTGTCGGTCTTTTTTCTCGTTGCAGAAGCGATTCAATAATCCGGATGGGAATGCGAGAGTCACTGACGCCGAGAAGTAGAACGGGAAATGATGCTGCACGGCCGCAATCCACGCGCACGCAAATCATAAAACCCAAATAGAGTCAAAGCCACACTATACTAATGCTCGGGGCGGGGCTGCTGCTGCTGCGTCGGAGGGAGAGCTCAACCATTCATAAATAATACTTATAATAAAATAATAATAACGGCGACGTAGATAAAACAATTATCGCCTTAAAATCAATTATCCACCTCTTCATATTACGGTAATAAAGAATAGTAGATTATATTACGTTATGTTACGTTTGCCTGCAGGTAAACAATACATAATAGATAAGTAAATAATAATCAAATCACTGCCACATCGAGTATTCAAGATGAAGAAGTGGATAACAAAAAAAAATAATTAACAGACACGAGCAAAACGCTCATAAAATAGATACTTTATAACATACGTTTTTCTACTTGTCTTAGAATGCGAGATATGATAAGGAAGAATAAGTCGGTTCTTTAGTTTTTAAGCTTCGTCAATGGGAAGTTTTTTTTAACATTATTAATAAAACTAACCGCGCGACGCGCGCATCGGAGCTGGGTGATTGATGATTAACCCCTTGACGGAGCTTTGGAAAGTATTATCGCTTTTATACGAGGATCCAACTAGCATAGCTTTAGCAGTCATATGTTAGCAAGCCATATTATCAATCATATTGCCGGCATTTACTTTGTAATACTTGTGGACGATTTTAGCCACGGATATTATCTTAAAAAACTTTAGCACATTTCTATTTGCGGTAATAATTTAAAAGAACATAATCATAGAACTTTGTAAAATATTTAAAAAAAAAAAAAGATTTTTCGATTCTATAACGCCCGAATGAAAGTGTTAGACCTTTCATAAATCTGCAAATATGAAATGTTTTGTAATTAAATTTCCTTATCTATCACAGCAATGTGTACGCATAAAGATTTTACTTTGATGTCAGAAATACATATATGTATATATATATATATACATGAATAAAGCATTAATAGAATAAATATTGTTTATTATATTATTTTATCGTCGACACGATATCTCGAGGAACACATCGAAAGTCAGGCGCATGGTACGTAGTCCTTCAAGATTGAGTGCAGATAAATAATTAGTCGTCAATGTCGAGTACGAGAGAGGAGAATGTAAATTACATAGGATCGATTATTTACGCTATCGTTCCGCATACGATTATGCCTGACGTCGACCTTTGTTCTAGATGAGGCTTCATCCACCGGGAAGTAACACGCCTTACAACGGGACACGCCTGTCCAAGTTCCTGGCCTTCGACAAAGATTTACCGTACGCGCGAAAGAAGAATCAGGTGTAGAGGAGAGCGGCCGGTATATCCAAGGACGACCGGACGGCCTTGCGTTAATGCAGTTGAAAACGTTCGCATGACGAACGCGTTATGTTATCAGTCTCGTATATTGAGAATGCAACCAAGGGAAAAAAAAAATCGCCAAGTTCCAGTAATCCGATTAACTGAGAGAACTTGCGTCCCATCTTCCTCACAATCAATCGAGCCCCGGTCCGCTGCTGGCTCACGTTACCACTTTTACTCGTGATACTTGTGCTAAACGATTTAACGTTCCTACTCGGCTTAATGCTAAGTGCAAACCTTCTTCTCGCAGTGAGAAATTGTTTTTGTAACATACATAAAAAAATATTTTGTTGCTTAGTTATGTAGATAGAGAAAAGAGAATAATATATTTAAGGAAATATCTCTCCATCTATTGTTTTTTTATATATTGTTATCTGTAATCAATACATGAGAAATGTACATTATTCGATATTGTGCCGTGCCAATGCGTTCACATAGATTTATATGAATCGACGCACATTCATTCCGATGACATTCAAGAACATGTTTTCCCATGTAAATTGAATGCATTCGTGTCGCGGCACTTAATTACAGTATTAATACTAAATATGTATTAATACTTAATATGTATTAGCACAATTTATAAAGGACAATCATGAAAACTGAGATATCTCAATAAAAGTTTAATTGCCTTTTTTTTAATTATCAAACATATTAACATAATATTAGAATTTAGAAACATAAAAACGCAAAAAATTATAATTTTTCAATTTGTGCAAAATTACTAATTTAGTAATTTATTTTGCAGCAGCTTTTGTTATCATGCAAAAATCAGTTCTCTATTTACTTATAGTCGACTCAATACCTCTTTTCTAGGAAATTCATGAAACTTTCATAAAATTCTAGATATTGATGTCCGCTAGATAGAATATTGTTTCAGCTCTGTTCATTGTACAAAATTAAAGATATGAGTGTTTAATTCGA
The DNA here is from genome assembly GCF_000956235.1 of Wasmannia auropunctata. NCBI lineage: Eukaryota > Metazoa > Arthropoda > Insecta > Hymenoptera > Formicidae > Wasmannia > Wasmannia auropunctata. The sequence goes on from NW_012027682.1 coordinate 40,168, forward strand.
ATTTCATTTCATGTGCATCCATCATGTATATGAAGCAATTACGATTCGCAATGCTCTTTATTAAAGAGAATTAAAAAGCATTTTTTGCATTTTTTACAAATACAACAATGCAATGTTTTGCACTATTTTGCAATTATATATTATTAAATGTTATATATTAAACACATGGCTTTATTTGCGAAAATTTTATCAATACGGCCCAATATACGATTTCTTTCAATAATATGAAAGAGATACGAAAAAGTTTTAATAGAAGTTTTGTCCCTCTCCGGCTTCATTTCTATTTCTTATTATACTACACTTAAGTATAAACTATACATTGCGAAAACACGGTTAGAATTAAAAAATATTTTTTTTAAGTATTCTTTGTACATAATATGTGTAACGGAAGATATCGTCTAATCTTTAAATTAATTCTCTTTCAAACATTCGCGATCGTATGATTAGATCGTGTAATTGTGTCAATAAACTTTTGTCTTTGCAGTCTAACCTAATGACTAAAATCGACAGTGTGGATAAAATTTGTCGGCTCGCGCGTATCACATTTATACGTTGTCGATGGCGAAAAATTAGGAAACGGAACGAGGACACGCGCGATTTGGGTAACCCGGGTAATAATGGTCGGTATTACACGATTACAAAATCAGTTTCCCTCCGTTCGAGGCCCTGATCTGCGCCACCTGCTCCGGAGTAAGTATGAGCTTGCTGCCGTTGGGCAGCGCCAAGGCGTAGTGACTTCCGGTGTCGTTCACGACCACCACCAGCTGTGTGTTGGGGTTCGCCGGCGGCGGATTGTTCTTCACCGGCGTGATAGATATGCCGCCCTGGCTCATTCGCTGAATGATTTGCGGCGAGAGAATGCCCTTCGTCGAGGGTACGATGATGTCCGAGGTGATCGTAGGTTTCTGCCTGGACTGAGCGATCTGAGACTCCGACGACTTGGCTCTGTTGGTTGAAGCTGCTTTCTCCGCGGGATTCTTCTCCATGATAATCATCTCTATCTCGTCGTCGCTGTCGCTGAGTACGATCAGGGACGTGACCTTCTGGCCGCTATTCTCCGCGCTGGATGGCTGTGACGTTCTCCGCCTTTGCCTCGGCGGAGCAGCGTCGCCTCTCGCGTTTCTCGAGTTTGCGGTAGGCCTCTGACCTCTGACAGGCGTGGTGCTGTTGCTTCTTGTCGCCAGCCCGTTAGGATGCTGCGGATTTGGTCGCGGCGCCAAGTGTCTGTTGTTACTCTGCCTGTTTTGCGCCCTGGGAATATACTGAACCGGATTCTGCGGGTTCGGCTGAGCTGCCGTCATTGGCCCAGGTGCAATTATGTACTCTTGAGGCTGCGTCGCAACCGCCACGTAGGACACGTAATTCGCATTGTTGACGTACGGCTGGGCCATCATCTGCGGATGACCTTGCTGCTGATAAACAACAGGTTGCTGCTGTTGTTGCGGAGCGACGGATATATATTTGCCCTGCGTAGTCTGCATCATGTAGGGCTGCTGCACGTAGTAGCCCGTGTGCGGAGCTTGCGGCACGACGCCCTGGATGATCGTCCCCTGGGGCACGATTCCAGTGTTCTGCGGCATCATGTAATAATACTGTTGCGACTGATTCGCGGGTGCGTAGTTGCTCTGCTCGTACGGCTGGCTCGTCGGGTGGGACTCGTACATCGGACTCTCATCCTTGATGTCAAGCTCCGAGTGTACACTCTTGATAGATTCGAGCTTGCAAACCGCGTCCGTGGAAGGCACTGCTCTCCTAGGATTTTTGTTGCTCGCCGCAACGGCGTTACCAGAGATTCGCGAGTCAGCCGCATTTTCAGGTTCTTTGATCCTGTTGTCCTTAAGTTTATCCTTCAGCTTATCTTTGACAACTTTCGCATTGGCAGAATGAGAAACATCGGACGCCGCATTACTCTGAGACGTATTTTCCGTGATATTCTGCAGCTTATGTTCGAATGATTTTAATCTTCGATTGGTAGCTAAAAACAGTGCAAAAATGTTAAAGTTATAAGAATGTTACACGATGTAGGATTCATTGATTTTACAGCATTCGATTTTTCTACTACTAGTATTCTTTTATGTATTGAAATTGCTAGTCTCCCATATAATATTCATAAAAGACAAATTCTATGAAAAATCTAGCTTCAAAATAAGGAAAAGATATGACGATACAAAAATTCACACTTGCCAATGGGGCATTAAAAAATAATTTCAATCAAAAAGTCATATATTACATATAATTACGCGCGATACAAATAAATGATGAAAATCAAATTGGTACATAGTTACGCACGATATAAAACGATATCAAACGTTTCGATCCGTGATGTGGATCCTCTTCAGTGAATAAATTAAGTATCTCCATATGGTACCAGTTCTCTCACGAAGTAGTCAAATGGTTATTACCGTTTGACTACTGTGTGAGAGATAAGGACCAGGCCTTATCTCTCACACAGTAGTCGTATGGGGATACACTGGTATCGTATGGGGATACTTAATTTACATCACTGAAGAGGATTCACGGATCGAAACGTTCGATGGTTTTGTATCATGCGTAACTATGTACCAATTTGATTTTCATCATATATTTGTATCGCGCGTAATTACGTAATCTATGACTTTTATGACTGAAATTATTTTCTAACGCCCTGACAACGGTGTAGACTCGTATTGGCAAGTATTTTTGTGAATTTTTATTTTATTTGGAGCCATATACATATATACAGGGTGTCCCGCTTAATTAATATTTCAAGGCGTGAAAGAGAATGAAATTTTGAACTAAAAGTTCCTCTTCCAATTTTGGCTCAGACCTTTATTTACAGAGTTATTAACGAATAAAGTTAATCAATTAGATCGCGCTTAGCCGGAGTACGCAGGAGCGTAGCGTGCAGTAA
>NW_012027682.1:43077-43953 GCF_000956235.1 Wasmannia auropunctata
TACTATAATCATTTATTTCATCTTTAAGCGTTTGAATTTGCCACGTAATAATGACGTAGTCAAGCTGCAATTCTCATTGGTTGTCTGGCTTTACGATGCGCAAGAGCATACCCTTGTATTTCTACCATGGGCTTTGTAAGGTGAACAAGGCCATGTAAATGTAAATAATATTATCCGCATTGCAAATGGTCGATACTTTTGTTCAATACTCATATGTTTCATATATTTATATCGTGTCATATTAATGTCACATATATCGTAAGTAAAGATTTCTATACTATACTAGATTGCTAATTTATGTGGTGAAGGTAAGACAAATTGAAGCCAAGGATATGCCGTCATTTATAACACGGAAATATCGTACCAACTTCACAGTGTATTCTTTTATGACATGAAATAAATATATAAAACATAATTAATTTTAAATTTGTCACGTAATTTGACTGTTGTATAATATGTAATAAAAATAAAATTTTAAAATAAAGTTAGATAGAATTATTAAAATGTATTGTCAAATATATAGAATATTAACATATTTGATGTTCCACTTACGTGAAAAAATGTAAACCTGATCACTGAATATTATTATATTTGTGGCATTTAAAAAATTTTTTCATATACAGGGTGTCCCGTAACGCTTAATTAATATTTCAAGGCGTGAAAGAGAATGAAATTTTGAACTAAAAGTTCCTCTTTCAATTTTGGCTCAGACCTTTATTTACAGAGTTATTAACGAATAAAGTTAATCAATTAGATCGCGCTTAGCCGGAGTACGCAGGAGCGTAGCGTGCCGTATGTGCAGCTCTTCGCGCTCACTTCACATACATTCTCCTGTGAAGTGAGCGCAAAGAGCCGCACGTACGGCACGCTACGCTC
>NW_012027682.1:43973-49149 GCF_000956235.1 Wasmannia auropunctata
ATCTTCAAAAATTAATGTCTCGTTTACGATTGCGAATTTTGCAAAATGGTAGAGGACTTTTCGATTCAGTTTAATCCGTTCAACCTACCTATGAACGGTGATACACCTATTATGAGACACCCTGTATATATATATATATAGTATTGATTTATTTATGATGATACAATTTTTCTTTCGGACACTCACACGAACGTTTATTTTTCCTTTTGCGAGAGCTCGGTAGAATCCAATCTTGGTCTGAGTCCTCCTCGTCCGACCAGTGGTCAGCGTTTCGCTCTTTTGAACCAACGTGAGAAGCGGATGTATTGGCCTGTGTGCCGGGAGCCGCATACACTGCCTCAACATCGGTCCATTCCTCCAGCTCGTCCTCGTCGATCTCGTCGTCTGAATAAGACTGTTCGGTGTACGAAGAGACGCCGCGCGCTCGTAGTACTCGTCTACTGTATTGCGTTTGCTCCTCGGCATCTGCGAACGACGTAGCGCTGTCAGTACGTCCCTCGAAAGGAGAAACAAGACAATCGGGCAGGAAACGAGGGTGACGAAACGGAATACCTTCGTCGTTTGACGCGATCTCGTTTTCCTTGGATCGCTTGTCTTCCCGTTTGTCTCCTTCCTCCACGACCTGGTGGTCACCTCCCGGTGACGTTTTATCGTCCGACCGTTTCTTGTCGCTTCCGCCGTTTTGCTGCTCGTCACTCGCCTCCCCGCTCTCGTGGTGGTCATTCTGCTTAGAATCTTTGGCCGTGCTTTCGTGCTCGTTCTCGACTTGTCGCGACTGTTTTTGCGTATTTTGGGTGCCAAGTGAGGATAGGGCAGATTGCGGTAACGTTTGTAACGTTGCGTCTCCGGGGATTGAGAGTGGATCCCTGCCCTGTGATCCAAGAACCCACCAATTAGAGCTGAGACCACTCTCACCGGATGAGTCCTGATCCTCCACACTGCTACAACACATCACATGTTTCTCTACCATGCTCGACAAGAAGTGATTAACGTTTACGTTTCGGAAGAAGTGTGGACAACGACCACATCGTAAATCACACATGGATTGTAGCAATCTCAAGGCGTCAGGTAGGTTCAAATTCTTCAAGACAATGAAAATGAAAAAATATGAGAAGCTCTGAAGATGCATTATTTTGCTATGCATTATTACTAATCAAAGCAAAAAAAAAAAAACTTTCGCAAATGCGTTAATAAAGCTGTATGCCTTATGCAATGCAATGAAATGACATTTTCTAGTATTTTTAATCATATTGCTTTTCTGTGGTGACGTATGAGATTTAATGTGTGATATGAGTTTTTGAAAAACGTACGATTATTTCGCGTTGTAAGGTGTAAAAAAAAACATGTTGCTGTACATACCCTTCTTTAAAATTAGACCATTCCCTTTGAAGTTTTGCCCTTGCTCTTCGCAGTGTATCCTTCAGAAACGTCTCTGTTGGTTCCACAGAACTTAATAATTCAGTCAACTTCTTTACCAACTTTACTTCACACAAAGGAATAATTTCCGCCTGTAAACGCAGCGTAATTTTTAGCAAATAAAGCAAAATATTATCGATAAAATCGATATTGAAAATTAATCGCGTTAAGCTTACGTTATTGGAATTATTGCTTTCCGAATCGCTCTCTGAAAAACTGGCAATAAGGTTCCTTAACTCTTCCACACTGTCGGCCACAAGGTAAAAGTCGGAAACGCTGAGATCGGACAACATCTTGTCGAAACGTTGCTTGCATTCTGTCTGATTCTCAGAGCTTCGCAAATTGTAACCGGCGTCGGTACTGTTCACGTAATCGTCCAAATCATATTCCACGCTTGTCTGTCGCGTTTCACTTGCGGAGAAATTTTCTTCATCTGTCTCATTCATTTCATCGTCTTCTGACGCTTGTTCCTCTTTCACCTCATCTCTCGTCTCAGTTGGGTGTTCTTCATTAGACTGCTTCACTACATCTCGAGATCGCAGTTTTATCCCTTTTTCCAGATTATCTCCTTTTTCAATCGAGTTATTCAATTTCTCTTCCATCACCGATGGCGTTTCATCAAGACCCAGCCTAGCCACTTCGTCACTTAATGACGTATTATTGACAGAGGAAGATGCGTAAAAGTCATTAAAAGTTCTTTTTCTATTTAAACTGTTCTCACTCGCGCTAACGTTACTATCACTAGTTATCGTTTCACTGAGTTTCTCGTCATCCGATTTGGATGTCAACATTGAGATATCACTTACATTATCACTGGCGGAAATACTTTTGGAATATACGTCATCAGGTAACTTGGTACTCTCGGCATTAATTATCTCATTCAGCTTTTCGTCGTCCGTCTTTGAACTATTGGATAAGTTATCGCTCGATCTCTCGAGTTCATCTTTTTCGTTAACTAACGCTTCACTATGGGATACTGCGGTATTTTTGTACAATTCTACAAAGTTCTCCTGCGACACTAATTCGCTATTGTTTTCGCACTCGCTCGCTCTCTTCTCCTCGTTGATTTCCGTTTTCAAATCATCTAACATTTCATTAATTATCTCTATATTGCAATTGTCATTCTGAGTATTGGAGAAACCCTTGAACATCCGCGACGACTCGTCGTCGACAGACTTGTTGTCGCTGGAGGTGTGGGTGTCGTAGCCGCTGGATCTCGCGTTCGACAGCGAACTTTCCTCGGACATTTTCGACAAACTCCTGCGACGCTTCCTGCTTATGGCGTCCAGGCTTATGTTGTTGTTGTTATTGTTGCTGCACGTGCTGGTACTACTCAAATTCGTATCCTCACTGATAAACGAACCCGTGGCGCTATCATTATTACTGAGATCCTTGTCGTCGTTTCTATTCTCATGACTGTTCGATCTGCGATCGGACAAATTGTTGCGTGTTTGCAATTTTCTCTTCCTGTATCTAATGAATTTATTCCTTTCCAACTCTCGCTCTTGTCCGACAGGCTGCAAAATTTGTAGTTAATAAATATGTTCATACAGCTTATAAAATATACAGAATATACGTGTACAGTACATTTTAAAAGTATCCTTCTAAGAAACCTATTGTAATGAATATCGAGATTTTCGAGAATAATATTCTTAATCATATTCTGTGATATTAAAGCTTATTGATCATATTATATTGCATATTGTAATTTTAAAAAATTTTTTTTTAAAGACTTCAATATTTTATACGTGGAATATTACAACAGATGAGGAACATCTGTTTTTTCACTCCATAATATATTTATGTTAAATAATTAAATTATTTATATAAAGATACTTAAAAGATAATTAATAAGAATAAAAACATTATTTTATTAAAAATATCAAGTACTATACATATTCACGTTTAGAGGATTTTCATATTTGAATGCTAATTATTACCCAATGTCCAATCTAATCTATTATTATCTACTTATTTTGTAGGCGATACATACATAATTATAGCAACTGGGCATATATAATATTTCTACTATTATTTTCAAAGAACAAGTTTATGTAAAAATAGTGCCAGTCAAGTCTCATAAGAGAACACAACCAACTGACTCACCGATTTTAATGAGCTTTGGATATATTACAAAATGGACAAAAATAAGGTTCACATTTTTTTTGTAAATGCTGAATCGCACGTTAAGAGGATGATATCCACTCTTGAAAAACATCGATTTTTTCTTTCTCAGTAAATATCGTCTAAAGTCTAAACTGTCAAAGATATGAAAAAGTTTTAAACAAAAGTTTTACGGTTTCACGCGCGCTTTACAATAGTGTTTTTTAATTTTAAAAAATCATTTTTCTCTAATTCAATTTAAAAAAATATTTTTTTCTAAAAATATGACTTCTTTTTATTAAATGCACCATTGCAAAGCGCACTTGAAACTGTAAAATATTTTTTCATATCTAATAGTTTAGATGGTATTTACTTAGAAAGAAAAAAAACCAATTTTTTTCAAGGGTGGATATCATCTCCTTAATGTGCGACTTAGCATAATAAGAAAAAATGTAAATCTTATTTTTGTGTATATTTTAACATATCCAAAGAATCATTAAAATTGGAGGAGATTAGTTGATTGAGTTCCCTACTCAGAAGAATGAGAAATTACCTTGACAGACGATAAGATCTTATTGTCCAGGGAATGCCTGTAGATTCTGAAATCGTTCGACATAAATTGAGGAAAGTAAATATATTTCGTCCCGTTACGATCGGTTCCTAAAACCGTTTCAAACTGTTCCTCCCATCGTTGGTTCATCATATCCTCCTGAACCGTTTTTCTAGTATGCTGCAAGAATTATGGTAGTTCAATTTTATAGTTCCTCATTTTTAAGATTATTGCATAGTGCATACTCACCATAATTGTATCACAGACGGTTTTCAGCAACCAGACCCGTTGTTTGAAGCTAAGATCTTCAAAGTCTTTGCCATCGAGCATCGAACTTTCGGGAAAGACGTTCCAGAATTCCGGTTCAACGCCAATGGTTTCTAGAACCTAAAAATCTTTGATCACATTTCTGATCACTGTGATGCATGTTATCATATGTGTACATATATATACATATATATGTATATATATATATATATATGTATATATATGTCTAAAATGTTGCAGATATTCGATGTAAAGTTATAAACTGTTATTGGTTTGCAAAGCGATTCTTATGTACATACTTTGGTTGTGTCTTTATGCTTCGCGCGATAAACTTTAAACCAGCTCGTCATCTTATACGCGAGAATGTTGGTCCAAAATTCATATGGCATCGGTGGTACCTTGCGTAGCTTTGCTTTGGTGGTCGGGGAACTACAATTTTAAAAGCAATCTTTGTGTAACGATGTTCATCTTTTCACATAATTAACTTTAAAGTTGGGGGCGACGCGTGGCTTCACACGTTGCGTGATAGACCAGTAATCGACGGATTCCGAATTCGATCTCAGCTCTCGCGTCACATATGTTTCATTAAGAGATTGGTATTTCGAAATCATTAATAGTTCGAACACATTAAATATTATATAAGTATATTTACTGCTTACACGATTCTATATATTCAAGAGGGATTTTACCTTTGCCAGCCGTAAAAGCTGGCCCTTTTTCGAATTTTGAATTTTTTGAAGGAAATCTATTATATACAGTAAAACGCGGATTTTTGCATAAACTTATATATTATTTGAGCAACAAAAAAAAATATTTTTTATTTATATAAAAATGTATTTT
>NW_012027682.1:49199-50266 GCF_000956235.1 Wasmannia auropunctata
AAGAGCGATCGAAATCAATAAATTTGAACTTTCGGGAACGTGACCGGCGAGGCGGAGGATCGCGATGACTTTCGATCATTTTCGAGACACGTACTTCTCGAAATGTTTGAAGATCAAGGGGAGGGGGGGACGGCATTTTTTTACATAGATCTTTAGAATCATTTCAAGCGCGATCTCAAAATCTGCCACAGTCGCTTTACTGGAATCGTATAACTATAATGTATAATATATACGAATACGTATAAAATATATGAACATAAAAAATCGATTTTTTAAATACGTATATACGAGATGAAATATAAATAATTGGATCATGAATATCGTCTGAGAAACTAACACGTAGCCCTCGCAGGCAAGTGGAAAGGCAGGGGGAGAGGAACAAGAAGTACGGAAGGCTTACTCGCGGAAGGAGAGGCGGGAGGGCCCTATCGCAAGAAGACTCCGGAATTTGACGGCTCTGGACTGCTCTGGACTGGGTACCGCGGATATGCACAGTACGGACCGAGTGTCGCTCGGGAGAGTGACATTTAAAATCCACGACTGAGGATACAACGACGACGACGACGACGACGAAGAAGAGGTGTCGATGATCTCGGTGGCCGATTGTCGTAGCTGTTCGCTCAAGCATCGTAGACCCGCGCGCATCGAATTCACAATGCCGGGCACCGCGGATGATTAATGACGCGCGGGCACTTCGGGGCCGCGTTAATGAAGCGATGACTCGGCCGACTCGTTAACCATCGTTAACCATCAGCGCGCCCTTCGGCGCGCGAGCGTGCCGCGATCGCCGGCCGGTGACGTAACGATCTACTATTGCGAGAAATAAGGCGACTTCACCTTGACGCGCGTGTGAATAAGCGCGCGGGTTACGCCGCCGCATTACGCGCGGCCGCTCATCAGACAGGATGTAGATATGGTAAAAATCGAAATTAAGGCGCTTATTTTATTTCTGATACTTCTTATAAAGCTTAAACCGCCTTTTATAGAGGAGAAGGTCTTTGTGCGAGAGTTAAGTGGACGCGGGAGGGGGGGGGGGGGGGCATATTTATCTATTTACGTCCTTGGCA
>NW_012027682.1:50316-56331 GCF_000956235.1 Wasmannia auropunctata
AAAAATTGTTATTAATAACAAATTAAATGTTTGTTGTAAAATCATGATTTTAGTTCACGCCATGCGTTAAAGTATTAGGATCAAGAGGAACAAAGAATCAAGTCGATATCTTAATTCGTTTTTTCGTAATTACTTCCGTCAGCTCGAAAAACATGCCACATTCAATCGCCACTTGGAGGCATTAAAATACATTTTTATATAAATAAAAAATTTTTTTTGCTATTCAAATAACATATAAGTTTAAGCAAAAATCCGTGTTTTACTGTATATAATAGATTTCCTTAAAAAAATTCATGAAAAAGGGTTGGCTTTTATGACCGGGAAAGGTGAAACCCCCCTTAATTCGAGTATTGATCATTATTGAAGAATTATTTCAGTTCAATCTTTATCTCCTATTCTATCTCTTTAAAAAATCGGACAACTCTAAAGAAAGCAGAAAGCATAATATAACTCTTCAAAGTCGGAAATGCCGTAGGGCAAAAAAGGGGAAAAAAAGAAAAAAATAACAATTTCTAAGTACGATCGATATATGAATCCATCAAATAAGTACGAAGAAGCGTTCGTGATGTTTGTAGCATTATTATTAAGTAATATTATTTCTCAGTTTATAACTGCGTTTAAGTCCGACAGTGATTGGCACGCAGTTTTATTGTACCTTGAAAAGGGTATTTAAAATTAAAAATATTATTGGGTAAACTAGCCTTGAGCGTTAGTGGCACTTCTTCGTATTTATTTAGAAGAAAGAAATTTAGAGTTGGATTTAATATACCTCAGCAAACACGTCATGATATTTGCCAGTTGTTTAGAGGCCCTCGGAATCAACAACATTCTTTCCATTTCGTATAAGGATAACTGGGGTATGTTAAGAGATTCCTTCGTTAAATAGAGGAAATGGAAAATTTGTGGTATCTGGAAAAAAGGACATAAGTGTCATTTCTTTTTTATACGACCGACGATCCAATAAAATTATAAGTAATTTTAATTACCTCCCACATCGTTTCCATTTCCTCCCTCATTTCGTCGGTGAAAAAATTGTCCTGCTCCCCATCGTTTGTTTTTCGCTCCTCGACCTCTTTTCGCTTTCTAGTCCTGTACGACATTTTGCCTGTAACAATCGATCATTTTATTACTAAAAATCAACGATATGTAATTGCGAATAAACCTAAGATTCACGCGTCAATTTTATTTCACCGAGATAAATACACGGTGTGAGCGAAGTGCAGAAAATCGATGTGCGGTAATTAATTTGAAATAGGAATTAATATTGTTTTCATGCGCCGCAAGTCAGTTATTCGCGTCAGTACACGCTGGCCTAGACCCACTACATTTTCTCAACAAATTAAACAATACGACTACTAATTACACGATGTCAAAGTAGGAAACATTATATGAAATATCACAGTTGACTGTTATCAGAATATCGTAATTCGCACGAGCCGTACCGCGCCGTTAATTGCGCCGATAGAATCACGTGTCTATTTAAAAGGCGCGTCTCTCGTCACTCGTGCATAATCATTATCGTCGCTTATGACATCGTCGCTGCAGAACAAACGGCTGTGACCTAATATCGCCGTTGTTACACAAAGAATATTATCTGGAAAAAGTCTGACCTTCCTGCCATTCGAGGCAAGGTTCCCCCTATTCCCCAACCCCTATCTAGAACACGCAGTTCGTCTAATTACCAGCTTATAGATATTCCGTTTAAACGGTAAACTTTCCCCGACTGTCTTGCATTATCATAATCAATATGAATTGTTTAGCCGGTCTTTTTCGCAAAATGTTTTCGCTCGTTTGTCATCCGATCGGCTCCATGAATAAAATATCAAATTAATCCCCTTCGCACGTGCGTGATCGATGTATCGCGCGCGCCCCGTCAAACCAATTTCGTCGAATCAAAGCGTGACGACAAATTCGCCGATCGTCCATCCGCGGCAAATTGCTTCTCGCTTGCCGCGTGTCCTATAATTTCATACGGGCGTGTCATTGCCGTTTGTCACCCGCCAACAGCGAACGGCGGGTTGACAAACAAGGGAGAGACGTTTTTTCGTCGGGGATATTACGAACGTCAGCCGGACGGAGGACGGACGGCCGGCCGGTCGCGACTCGCGTGAGGTGCCGTTTTGAACGTCGATAAGGATAACACGAATGTTTGCCTTGTAATTACGCCGAGACGACGATCCAACGGACGAGGAGGGCCGCGGTCACGAAACATTTCCACTGCGCGGACAAGTCTGTAACCACACTTTATCCACACTCTTGTCTCGTTATATGCTGCACAACAATGGAAAATTGCGTGAGACTTACCGCGTTACGTGATGGTCTCGTCGCGGTTCTCCACACTTATACGCTTTCCTATTGCGTTGTATCTACTTTGTGCTAACATTATTGTGCTCACGATAACGATCCGACTGATCGGTTATGGACTTTAAAAATAACAGAGATAATTTGAACGCTTTGCGCTGTTATACATATTACGGACATTTACGTCACAAATTCACGTTTATCGCATTTCTCGATGATCAAAGTGCGTTCTCGTTAACTACATTAACAAATATTTAATTTTCTTTAGAAATTAAAACATTACGTACGTACAAATTATTTAATAATTTCAATTTGATAATATATATATATATATATAGGTATATATATATATATATGATTTATAATATAACGAAACATAATATAGTACAGGATTAAATTATACATTATCGAAGCAATATGATTACATTATTAAATTAAATCAAAACACAACATGATGACTAATTTAATAATGCAATTAATATTATAATTAACTTCATTACGATGTTGATATTTAATAATTCAATACAAATGTTATTCGAGAGGTAAAACAACGCGATGGTAGAGGAAAATTCGGGCACCCGGACTAAAATGACACGAGATAAGCTTCTTCGCGGACGTTTTTATCAATTAACGTCATCCTTGCGCTTAAGGATAGCGATCGCGCAGAGCCCCCGTTACGTTACGGCTAATACATAACAACCCCTAATCACGCGACAACGTGCGCTTTCGCGCATTCCCTCGATCGATCTGACCTGTGCTTTGCACATCGGTGATCGTGTATCGCGTACACGTGGTCGATGCGATTTGTAATGACGATAGGGAATCGCCATGTACTTTGAAATGATGCGTGCGAAGCAGCGTGGATGAATCATTACGGAATACGTTTTTTTTCCTTCCTCTTGCGTGTGTCGGCTTTTCCTCCCCCACGTACAAAGGCGGTAAATCGCTTTCGCGCGATCGTGCGCGATTACGCTCATTACGCAAACGATGAACGTTCCGGGTAAAAAAATTTGTCTCCAATCGAAATAAAAATGAAAAACGTTATACATGCCCGACGTCTCGTTTCCTCGAGAGAGTGCTCCTCTCTGCATCTCTCTTCTATAACCTACGCGCGCGTTGTGGACTCGCGATCGTAATTAAGCCGAAGGTGATTCGAAAGTTCTAATTGTAAGTAGAGCGTCGGATCGTATCATAAGTATATGTGCATTCGACTGATAAAAAAAGGAGGAACGTTACTTTTGTGTACTCATTTATTGTTAAACGAGATATCCCGCACGTGAAACAGCTAGATACTCGTGGAGAGATAAGCTGCGCTTATCGAACATTTCCCTATCGTTTTATAACCGATGTAACTGTAAGTACTTTTCACGTAAACGTTTGTTGCCTTTTTCTCACGTCAATATAAAAATGCCCTTTCGGGGCATAATAACGCTAAACCGACTAAACGATGAACCCGGAGAGAATTATCATTGTATATTCGATCGTCTTTTGCCGTACTTTCTGAAATTGACATCAAAATTTTGAGTTAAAATTATAATTAGTGTAAAGTATATATTTATGCTAAAACGGATTTATCAGGAATTTTCCTTAAAAAAAAAATTTAGATTTATGTATCATTACATTCGTCACGTCGAAAAATCTATCATTAGAATTAAGTCTGATTGCTTGCAAGAAGTGTAAAAAAAAAAAGTGTCTTAAGGTCGCGATCGCCTCGCGATCGTTCATGTCACGTCGACTTGCGATCCCGTCTCGTTAGTCAACAACGATGTTGAAGTAACAATAATATCCATTTATCTGGAAGATCGTGAATGCGCGCACGCACACTAGCCGAAGGCCCGTGCGAGCATCGTATCGCCAAAGTTGGAAGGATGCTTGCTGCTATTGTTACACTTCAGTCAGCTGTCGGCCGTCTTGAGGGGTAGTTTGTGGAAAAGTCCCACGACAGAATCAACGAAGCTATTTCCCTGTCAGGCGACGGTATTGCCCGACGAGGCTCGTGACAGGCGCGTACTCGCCCCTTGTATACGATAGGGAGAATTGCTGCGATAAATAAACGCTAATTAATATTACATAATTAACGGGGATTAATGTTAATCGGAGAAAATAAGAGATACTCCTGTTAATTATTAAAATCATCTGTGGAAAAAAGAGATATTTTTGTTGATTATTAAAATCATCTGTGGAATAAGTTCTTCTCGTGCGGGGGGTGAAGGCACGACAAAAAATCGCGATCAACGTAATTAAGAAAGGAAAAAAAAGAGGCGAATGTAAGCAAATTAACAGAAACATTCTTTCATTTTCCGAACTTATCGAACGAAGCGATTTAATAGGGCGATCCACGTGAAGAGATAAAATCGTCGAACGGATCACAATGAATCGAGAGAGAGAATGACCGTGAGATGGAGAATTCATCGAAGCGCGAGAAGAACAGAACCTTCAATCCGTGGAACGACGCACAAATTTTAACGCACGTACCCTCGAACGTCGCCCGAACGTCGTCCGATTTCGTCCGTATGAGGCTATTCAACGCGCCCGTGATGCCGTCGCGAACCTACAACAACAACAACCGCAATTCCGCGGATGTCGGGGATGAAAATTACTACAACAGCAACGATAGAGCGCCGTTTGATTATTTGAAGGCCAGCAACGCTCCCCCGTCGTACACCGTCAACACCGTGCACCTGCAGAATCCCTATAAACCGCCTCAACCGCTGGAGGGATTCGCGTCCCGCGATCAGACGAAGGTAAGATCGACGTCCGGGAAGTCTCCGAACGGAGAAGTTGAACGCGTGAAAGGAATGTGCGCTATCAATAACAAGATAAGACACGTACCGCGTACGAATATAAATAAGCATCTCGATATAAGACTTAATATAATTATGCGCAGGGTATGTATCAGTCGCAAGATTTCATTCTGAGGTCGAGATACAACAATGTGTTCGCAAAGAAGGAATCAGCCGCAAACAACGATCAGGAGAACGAAAAAACTGAAAGGTAAAGAGCCATTTAATTAATTAATTAAATGCCAATAATATATTAAAAGTCTATTTAAACTAGTATTGCTGTTAGATCGAAGACTGGGAAGAAGCATCAGAAACTCGCAGAAATCAGTGAACTTGCCAAGCAATATTGCTCGTACAGCACCCTGCACGGTTTGCGTTACGTCGGTGACTCGGGTCTGTCAATCGTAGAAAGGTATAAAGTACTTTGTCAATTTAAAACTTGCATAATAAGGGATCTTTTCATTTGGGCGACTATCTATATCTAAAATTCCACATCGCAAAATTCGAATAATTTTTCAGCAGTTATCGAGGCACATAAATTAATAACTTTCAATATAATAAAATTATTAATTTCGAAATATATATTACAGTACATATTTCAAAAATATGCATGATATATTTATATGTATATATACATAATGTACTTTTATTTTAAATAAACAGGGTGTCCAGTAACAGCACCAACTCTCGTGGGCTGATAGAGCAGATTAAACTGAACAGAAAAGTTCTGTACCTTTTTAAAATTTGCAACCATTAACGAGATATTAATTTTTAAAGATTGGTGAATAAACGCACATTCGTCCGGCTCACCGCTGAATGCAAGCGCGCGGCGAATCACTCGCATTGACTTTATTCCTATTTATTTGATTTATTTTATTTAAAAATTAAAAAGTATCAAACAAAGAGCTAGTGAGCCTTGCACGAAGTTAGT
>NW_012027682.1:56351-94698 GCF_000956235.1 Wasmannia auropunctata
TTACTCACAAGATTCGGTGCGTAAGAGCGACGTCGCTAAAAGTTGGGTTCAATCCAACTTTTTACGTCGTCGCAGGCGACAAGAAAACAAATAAAATTCGATCACGTGACCACTCATCGCTGCGAGTTGCGACAAGCGACACCATGAAATTGTACCTTAATGTAAAGTATAAAGGAAATAATTTTTGTAGTTTTACCCACTGAAGATGGCTCAATGCGGAGCCGAAACGTTTGGATGTTAATTATTGTTGTTAAATATATGTAATTTCAGCACTAACTTCGTGCAAGGCTCACTAACCCTTCGTTTAATACTTTTTAATTTTTAATTATATGAGCCAGAGTAATATATTATATTTCATTTAAACCTGAATTTTATTGAATATTGAAATATATACAATATCGATGTTTAATGCGATCTGTTAATAATTAAAGTTATCATTTTTGCGGAACAATTAATACTCGTCGTCGATTATTTAAACATTACATTCAGTGGTGGGCCAGACAGATACGCGTTTATTCGCCAATCTTCAAAAATTAATATCTCATTGATTGCGAATTTTGCAAAATTACAAGGACTTTCCTGTTTAGTTTAATCTGCTCTACCAACCCATGAAAGTTGCGGTTATTAGCGGACTTCTTGTATATTTAAAAATTATGTCTACATATGCATGTGAATGTATAAAACATTATATAATTAGATATATAAACACATATATGTGTATATATATATATATATTATTATGTAAAAAATATAATTAATAAATGAATTGTCAGTTATAAATTATAAATTTACTTTACACAAATTTACATATAGAGATGTTTTAAGACTCCATGAACATTTTTGCAGAATATTTTGGATAATCTCGTTCACCACCGCGCTAACAGTGGCAATATATTACATTTGTTATCTTTATCAGAAATGGAATGGGGCTCCCATCATTATTTCTTTGAGCCCCGATCCAATTTCCCTCAACGAATTTCCGTTTCCCTCCGTAACAATATGTAATATGAATAGATTGAAGAAGTCGGAGGCAAAACGGATTCTTCGTGGGTAAAGTGTGCACTAAATAATTAATTAACTATATTATCATTTTGTAATAATTAAAAATTATTATAATAATACAGCATCAGCGCTAAAGTATCAAAAATAATTATTTTAAAAAAATTCAAATTCGGGCATAATTAAGAATTCTAAAACAGAATCTTCGTTTTTTTTTCCCTCAGGACCGACGAGATGGATAAACTATTGATGGATGATGTTTGCAATTCGGAAAACAATTCAACTTACGACGAACACCAGACTGCAGACTGGGACAGAGTGCTGAAGTTTATGATCAATGTAAACAGCGTCAATTCGCTGCTTTGACATACTAGAAAAAAATTAAAATAATTATAGGAACTAAAATCACGTCTCTCTCGATCAAAGTTGAGATTTATATCTTTATAATTATACTATTGAAAAATTATTCTAATCCTTCATTTCTTCGCTCAGGTAACCCAGCCGTGCACAGATATGTTACACTACTGCCTCTGGCACGGGAATACGACCGAGTGCGAGAGGATTTTTAATCCTACCATGACCGACGAGGGTATTTGTTGCAATTTCAATTCGGTGACCAAGAAACATCTCTTTTACAATGCGTGAGTGATTCAATCGAACTTGAACAGTTGCCAAAATTTTACGAGCCAAATATATTCTACGATTAAAAATTTCTAATGACGTTCCAGACGCGATTGGCCCGATCTGAATATAACGTATCCATCCGAGAGCGTTGATTGGAATGCCGAAAAGGGATACGATGCGAGTATGCCGGCGGATGTTATACCATGGAGACCATACGGTGCTGGACTGTACTATGGCTTGACTTTGGTACTTGATGCCGGTTTGGATGAATATTACTGTTCGTCGACCGCCGGCGCGGGCTTTAAAGTGCGTCTTACGAGAACTCTCCTTTTCAATTTTCTCTTTTTATTTTGTCCTCTCGCTATTAAAAGACGATTTTGGAAGCATTCGCCATTTTAAAAAATATACTAAAATATACGGAAAAGTCAAGGTGTGTAAAAAATGCTTCATCCGTGTAAAGATAACACACTACACTGTATAAAAATATGCAGAATTTATGAATTTAAATGTGTATTTTTACGTTTTTTATCCGTGTAAAAATAACACACTATACTGCATAAAATATGCAGAATTTACACATTTAATGTGTTATTTTTACACGGAGACACTTTTTAGCTTTTTACACACTTGGATTTGCAGTGTAAATGTGCAACAAATCTTTTTTCTACTCGTATTAAGATTATGTTCAAGTTTGCGAATTTTCCGACATCGACTGATCCTGTAGAATCCTTAATTTTTACAACGATGCAATGTCGTCGCCCAAGAGAAGGACGATGTTAAACAATATGATCATAATTTTGTAGATGCTGCTGCACAATCCCGTGGAGACACCGAAAATCGCCGATTTCTCCTTCTCGATCACGCCGGGCGAGGAGACCCGGGTGATCGTGAGGCCACGGATAAATAGCGCTAATCCATCGATAATCTCCATAGCGCAGAAAAAGCGCAAGTGCTTTTTCACGGCCGAAAGAAAATTGCGTTACTACCGGACGTACACGCAGAGGAACTGCATTCTGGAGTGCGAGGCGAATTTCACGCAGCAGCTCTGCGACTGCGTGCAATACTATATGCCAAGTAATTATCATCCTTGATGCCAATCTAGGCGACAAAAATTTATTTTTAATAAATTTATTTATTAAAAATTGTATTTCTGTTTAAATTAGATATTTCTTAGACAAGAATCTTTAACGCATTTATAAACAAATATGTCATAAATCATTAAGGAAAAATTTGAGTTTAATCGATAATTAAGCGAAAAAAATACCTTGATCTTGCAATTTGAGAACGAACAGATGACTTTCTGCACCGTGAAGCAAAAATAACGCCATTATCATGTGGATGCTAAGATTGTCTAATTAGTGGAGTAGTGAGAAATGAAAATACACTTTTATAAGGGAGGACGGGGGGTATAATCTGGCGAAATTAAATTCTTTTTGTCCACCTACTAGAGCGACATTATTTTCAGAATCATCGAACACGCCGATTTGCGGCAAGAGAGACGAAATGTGCGCTAAACGTGCCAGACGAGCCATGGAAGTGAAGCTCTACGACGAGGATTTGACGAATCCGCTCAATGTTACGGAGATGTGAGTTTATTTCTCTTGCTTTTTCTAGCAAAAAATAAAAATTGTGGCGGTCATTTACGAGCTTTCGTTCCTCGCAGACCGAGCTGTAATTGCTGGCCGGCCTGCTTCGAGATCAATTACCGGATAGAGATGTCGCAGAACAAACTGGTGCCGACCATCGAAGTCGACAAGCGATACGTAAAGAAGAACATGGAGTACTTCACGTAATTGAGACCAGCTTAATTATTGCGAGCGAAATTTATCGCGGCAGGTATTCGTTGACGCGCACAAAAGGTGCAACAGGTTGACATTTATAGATTCCACTGGATACAAGGTGTCCCGAAAAAACACTTAAGTATAATCTTTATCTTCACGAACTTTCGTGTTTAAATTTAAATATAATCTCAATCCATTCATGCACAGTGCAACACGTCTCCTTGATTTCTCTGACAAAAAAAATCAAATATAAGTTAAACTGTCGTTAAATTAATAATAAGAGTTATTTAGATATCTCGTGCGTTTTGCGCTCGGTTCTTGACAGAAACTGCATACTAATGCAGGCTCCTTCGTAATAAATCTTAATTTGGCATCATTTTTTCTTTTTTTTTTGCGTAATTTACAATTTTTTGATCCTCGCAATTTTTAACATAGGGAAAACATGGCGGTGGTTCACCTGTTCTTCGTGGACTCCCAATTCACGAAATACGTGAAAAATGAGCTCTTCGGATTCATCGAATTTCTATGTAGGTATTCTGTTCTTTCTCTCTAACGAGCGATTGTCATAAAAAAAAAAAATATATATATATATATATAAAATCACGAATGCAATTTACAGCGAGTACAGGAGGCTTGCTGGGTCTCTTCATGGGCTTCAGTTTTTTGTCGTTCATGGAAATATTGTACTTCTCGACTATGCGGGTGTATTGCCGCTTGCACAATCGCCAGGAACTACGGAGACCCGTGCTTCATCCGATAAGCGACAATAAGAAAGCGGTCTATCCGTTCATGAATTGAATTAGATGCAGATGTCACCTATATACATAGCGACCTGGCGGTTGAAGTGTATCGTCGGAAGACACATTATCAGGCCATATTCAGAACGCGCTTACAAACAACGTTAGCACGCATTTAGCGTATAGTCTGTATACGCTGTTTACGTTACACGTACTATAGAATCTCAAGACGCGCTAACATCGTTCAAGCGTGTTCTGAATACGAGCCCGAATATTATTATACTTTTAACCGATAATTAACTCGACCGACAGAACTTACAGCAACGCTATTAACTATATATACACGCATAATTCTAATTTCTCGCTGGAGAAATACTCGTAATCTCTGACTCCATGGAATAATGATTTTCCGAATTTAGGAATTCTGACTTTAGAATAGTTTAGAAATTATTAATTAGAATTCATTTAATCTCTAGAATGAGTATAATTGTGTGTGCTTGTAAAGACGAATTATCCATTTCTGGATAATTAAAAAGAAAATTTCAATCAACGAAAAGGAAATTGTGGATTATATTACATAATTGCCCTCTTCTCTCTTTCTCCTTCTTTCTACTTCTTGAGGGAGCTTCTTGTCAATCTAATACCGAATGACTAAACGCTTTCTTCGCAAGCGCACGCTGTTATTGCGTGCACGCTGCTGTAGCGTTCCTTGCCTGTACGCACCGTCGACGTGTACAGTCGTGGACATATCGGTTGCGACACTTTTTTTTTAATAGATTTCAAAATGCACTAATATTTTGCAAATGCGAACCACAAATCACTGAAAAAAGTAATTTTGCAATCGTAGCGAGAATTATTTAGGTACGAAAAATTAGCTAAAACGGATAAGTGATTATTAGTAAGCACTGCGATACCACATATGTTTGGCATTTAATCAATGTAGATAATAGAGACAGAAATTATATTTGAACTATTTGTCAAATTTAGCAAGAAAGTTCCTCTATGACGTTTAATCAGTCCAGACTCCAATCCAGACTCCAATCATACTTGGTTATGAGATATACCTATATTTTCTTGTATATATTCTTAGAATATTGCTGCTACAAATTCTACGTATGACAGACAATTTTTTTAGCAGATGCAAAAAAGCGATGTAATTTAAGCGTAATATTTAGAATTCTAGTTGGAACAGCGAAACATTTCCTTGAGTGATACTGTCTCTAGACTAAAGACAGTATAACACACCATCGTGGTTAGCATTTGCGAAATATTAGTTACCTATATATAAAATATATATTATATGTATTAAATATGTATTAAAAACCTATGAAAAAAATGTGTCGCGACCGATATGTCCACGACTGTACACATCAAAGCTATACGTATCGATGACCGGCGTAACGCTTGACAGGTGGAAAATCTCAAGGTTTCGGGAGCGAAAAATGCAGAGCGAAAAACAGCGCGAGGACAGTCGCGCTGTCGCTGTCACTCGCGGACGGCGAGTGTGTGGGATATAGGGATCATTCTCGCGTGCCGAGGGCACGGGATTCGCGTCCCGTCCGCGTATCGCGCCGGCGTCGGTCAACAAATCGCTGGGCGACATGACGAGCGTCACGCCGACGGAGAGGTCGGGCCTCGCCGTCGATTCGCGACCGCGGCTGCCGCTGTCAGGTCGCCCGAGGCGCCGAGGTCGGCGATGGTCGGCCTCGGGGAGATCCGCGAGAAGTCGCGGCGAGACACGCCGAGAGAGAGACACACTCGTCATCGTCATCGTCATCGTCTCGGCGAAAATTCCGCCTCCGTCTCGTGATTACCTTTGCTCCGCGCTCGTTGTCATTCACACCCGTGCGATCCTCGGCGACGTTCGGGCGAACGGCATCGCGACACGTCGGGAATTCCGGATTCCAAGTGGAGGCACACCACGATATGCAAATCCCTGTGTTGTTGCGAGCACGAGATCACACCAATAGTCGCGACGACGCCATGACGGTCAAGTCAAGCGCCGACCGTCGATCCGCGGTCGGCGCACGCAAAACCTGCGGGCGCAGCGGCCAATCGCGGCCCGGCAGTTTGAAAGTGGCCGCCTGACGTTCTCGACGGCGATTGAGCGAATCGCTCGCTGCTCAAATCCTAGCCGGTTCGCCTCGCACACGCAAGGTTCCGCGGCCAATCGACTATCATGCTATCACGCCACGATGGTTGGAAACGCGTGATTTTAGAACAAACTCCTTCGGCGTCAAGTCCCTTAAATTGAGTGTTCAAATTTCCACTGTAGATTAAAAATCTCGGATTAACTCACATTTTATCATTTTCTAGTCCTGAGAATTAGAAAAAGATAGAAAGAGTAAGAAAATTAAATCAAGATTAAAATTAATAAAAATTGATAGAAATGGAATAATCAGCAATTTGACCGAACTATATTTTCGACCATGTATAATTCTATTTTTAACTACATAATTTTTAATTAATCAACTACCCTTAGAGTGTCTTTCACTGAACTCCAGTTAACTTAATCGATTATTTACAGTAAAGTTTCGAACTATATATAAACTGTCAATTAAGTTATCAATTAAATATCTATATTGTTTTTAATGTGGACAAAATTATTAATTTTCTATTGTTTGACAAGTGAAAAGAAAAAATTAAATCAGGAACGATTTCAAGAACGATAAATTACATTTAAAATTCTTGCTGTAAGTAAATTTTGCTAATTGAATTAATCGCCGATTAGACTAATCATCAGAGTGCAATAATCAAAATTGCCTTTGTAAATATTTCAGTAACCGAAAAAAAAAACTGAAGCTTAATTTAAAAATCAGCCAAATGCGAGTTGCTACTAGTAAATATCGATTAGTACTTACTTTTAAATAACAAATCTTAGTATCTAGATTCGAACTGTTATTGGCACTTTATTAAAGACTTAATCGTGTATGTTTGTCGAATCTATAAAAGAATTCGTTGTAAAAAGCGATGCAATATGCAAAGCAACTCGAATGATATACGCTAAAACGATATAAAAATCTAGAAAAGGGATTAAGCAACATAAATTTCGATAAAAGATTTCGATTTGTTTCACTTTAGATTTGAACGGAGAGATACTACAGAAGCTGAAAATGGAAAAAAAATATACTATGCAAAAGTAATGATCCAGCTATCTTTGGAGAAATCAAAGGAAACGTCAGTGAAGGAACTGAGAAAAATAAAATTGCTGAGTAGCCCCAGAGACACTCCCATGCAATTATAAGAACATCAATCGTGTAAAAGGAGCGATAATTCGTAATATCGTCGACGATGGAAGCTCGATAAAAATCGGGTCTGGTAACGAAGTGATAGTAGTTTGCAAATGGTTATTGTTGCCTCTTTCGGAAATTCTACAAAGTTTTATCTCTCCATATAATCAATGTATAAAATAACACGTATGTTTTCTCTCTTAATTGGCACGCACCCGCACGCACGCACAAACACGCATCCACACGACGAAAATAAAGGTCACCCAGAGCCTTGAAAAATGAAAATGTCCGTATCCGGACATCATTTATTATTTATCACCTAAGATCTGATATAATCGTGCGCTAGTTTTTCCTTTATTCGGTATGGTTTTTCTGCACGTTTTATCTAAGCGATAGTCAAGTATGATACACGTTACATTCAAAATTATCGTTCTAGGTATATTGACAGCAGATCTAATCTAAAAAGTGACGTCCTCCTTACGACTTCTTTCTTCCTCCCTTCTTCCCCCTCCTCGTATATGTAAAATAACGTACGCACGAGGTTTATCGGCGACGAGACCGTTTCTAGCACCCGTGACTCACAGCGGACTCTCCGTTATCCGGAATTTTTATTTCCAGACGCGAAACATCGTTTGGAGAAAAGCGAGAGGTTCAGTCGTCAAAAAAATATATAAGAGGAAAGAACTAAAGGACATGTCCCATAACTATCCAGATGATTATCCGAAGATCGAGTTTCTTCTGAGAATATTCTGGTAAAATTATAATTTCTCTGAAATGATTGTGAGATTCTATTCCCTAAAACATTTTTTTTAGATTGCACATGAAAATTTGCTACCGAATAACCACAATGAACGTTGCATTATTTTTTCTTAATCGCATATTAATTTCAACCGTATTCCGGACGGGCAAGAGTCCACCGAGTTCCGGTTGCACTCGCGGGCGCGATAAGCAAAACGATGGCAAAGAAAACGATTGCACTCGTCGACGAAATTGAGAAATCGTGGGATAACGCCTCGACGAAAGAGGCAGAAACAAAGATAAATTAAATTGTGATTGATAATGAGCGAGAGGATGAATCTTATCTTATATCGAAATAACGTATGACAGATACATCCCTAATTCGTATATACATTGTCTTACGTGATACAAAGTAGTCGAATTAAAATTGTGACTCGAGTGGGGGTGGGGGGAGGACTAAAAAGAAGACGTTTTGGTGTCCTGCAGCGTTTCCGTAAAAACTAATGGTAGAAAGTACCGATACAGTCGTATAGCGATGGCATTCTAACAGTGTCCTTTTCTTTACTTCGTAAAGACGTTCGAATCTCGCGACAGTACCTCCTCTCTTCTCCATCTTTCTTTTTTTTTACAATTATCAAAATGTTCCTCGAGGGGGAGGGAGAGGGGGGGGGGAGAAGTGAATAAAGTTAAGCCCACACGTGTCGTCGTATACGCGCGATAAACGCGTCGCGATTAGCTTAGAAAATTGCAAACTTCTCTTCCGAAGGCTCTTTACGTGTCTTCCTTACGTTACGAGAGGCCGTTTACACTATAAATTTACACATCTTCGTCGTCGCTCCGGGTAGCGGGTAACGATATATCCACGGTATTCGGTATCAGAATATCACCTTTACAATCGTTACGCTTAATTCATAGTTCATACGACGTATGAAGAACAGATAATTTATTAGGAACGTGTTTTATTATAAAAAAATCACTACTATAACTATCGTTATAGATAGGTTTATATATATATGTATGTATATATATATATATATCGTAAATTAATCCAGCGAGGCGTGGCTAATCAATCCGCACGTGGTGTGACCTCCTTCATTCGTACATGATGAATGCGTCAAAAATGATTCGTTAATTACATCGAGTCGGACATATATAGGACAGTAAGATGCTACAATTAAAAAAATAGTACGCTTCGGCAAATGGAAATATACATGTTCGGACACGCGGACCGCGCGTTAAACGCTCTACTCTCTCTCTCTCTCTCTCTCTCTCTCTCTCTCTCTCTCTCTCTCTCTCTCTCTCTCTCGCGTAAATACAAAAATTACAAGTAAGCGCAAAACGGTTGACGGTTCTCTCTCTCTCTCTCAGGCCTTTAACGAGTTCCACGCTGGAAGGGTCGGATGTGTGGGATCTGAGGGAGTTTTCGGGGATATTCCGTACGCGTGACACTTCTTCCTGCGAACGCAAGTTCAAATTCACATTTGTCGAAGAAGCAATACGATTTTCGTGATCACCGTCCCGAAACCTCGACCCTTAACAGTGCAAAATTATAGTGTATATATATCGTATTCCTCGTCGAACCGCACACGTTCGTTTCGATACTCGCTCGACGGCTCTTAGAATTAAACTCGATACGGAATAGCACGAGGATGTAGCGACGAAATATAGCGGTGAAAAAATATCTCCGGGACCGCTCCACTCGGGGACACGGGTCTTCTCTTCTCGGTTTCACGGACGTATGTACAAAACAAATCGCAAAATCTCGGCAAATCGGAGTACATCTGAGATTAAGGAAGACGCTTCCAGACGATTTTGATTCACACGGAAGCTCTGAGTTCCTTGCCTATACGAAATACTTGTCTCGGAGCACGGAATTGCTGCGGGAAGACAACAACCGCTGCCAACGCAAAAATCTCTCCTCGCATGGATCGCAGAAATCAATCCGCGCCCGCGCCGCAATTGCAGTCTGAATGTGCGAATTGAAAGTGTTATCGGAAAAGTAGGTCTGCAAAAAAAAGATATTTTACGCGGTGTATTAAACGTGACAATGAAATAATAACATTTCTGAGATGCAGTATATGCAGCAGCAATTCTCAACAAGTTACTTAGAATTATTCGAGTCGCGTCTACAATTCGTAATTACATTGATACGCTTCTTATTTTGCACGATTTCCACAATTCTCCTCGAGACCCCTTAATTAGGAGTTTTTTTTGTTTTGTTTTCGACGCAGGTATGAGTGTACAAAAGTGTATCGTCGATAAAAGATTCCGTCCGCGCGCTCGTCAACGCAAAGTATATCTCGCTCGTGAACAATGCCAAGAGTATTTGTCTTAAGTTTTGATGAGGACGCTTATTTAAGCCGTGTTTACTACCGTAAATTTGACCGTCTGATCACAGTTTCGATAGAATTAGCGATGTAATCAAAATATAGACTTTTCCCTTAAAAAAAAAAACTAGGTTTCGCGTGAATATTAATTAATCAAAGATCGCATCGTGTTGAGAGCATCGTTTTACATTAATCGCTGTGCAATCGCGCCGTGATTCTTATTTCGTATTTTTTTTTTTGACATCGTGTTATTCCGCGGCGACGATTAGAGCCCTCCTATTCGATTTTGAAATATTTTCAATCGTAGCAATCACAATCTTTATCCGTCTGCGGATGTTTTTCCGTGCACAAATCGATCAGTCAAGGTTTCTACAACGCAATAAAACTGTGATAAAGTAAACTTCTTTTTCACATAAATACATATTAATGTGTTATATATATATACATATCGAGTACAGATACTGTCGTATCTAAAGGAGAATTTTCAAAGTTCATTTGAGAAAGGATAGCGGAAGATCGATAAGACGAAATAAAATAAAATATATTAGGTAATGTCAATTGTAAAATAAATCGTAAAACAATATTGTTTGAGTTCAGATTTGAACTTTCGACTGTCGCACAAAAACGTCAACATGATTAAAATAATTCCTTTCGCACCGGATGACAGAATCACGGAGATTTGAGGTAAAACAAAAAAAATTATCCCCCGGCTAAGCCTGTATTGTTCGACAGCACATATGCTGCGTACTTTCTCCTAATCTTACAAGACAAGGACACGATTGTGAAATGTACGAGAGTCGCTTTATTGTCACCTTTCCGCGTTACTGTTTTTAAAGTCGTAAATCATTCGCGTGGAAAAAATGTGTGCGCAACGAACGAAGTAACGAATTCTTCAAATTTTCAACAAAAAATGCAATTTGTTTTCTGTCACAATTTTGGAAGATGCGCACGAGATGTATATTATGATGTTTCGCGAAGATAATTCCCTCAATATTCGAGGCACTCAAAATTATTTCGATGCTGAAAATAATTAATTTTATCCTCATTGTTCGTTTGTTCGATGTGTATCACACCAAAGAAAAGAAACGTGACAACCGTAACAATACTGTGTGCAGTGAATGATCAAAATATATATATATATATATATATATATATATATATATAATATATATCTGCGCCTACTCTAGCAAATATACAGAATACTGAAGTGTGACGTTCCCGCTTCGAGACTATCTATCGAGATGGGCCTCTCTGAATAAATGTTAAAAAAAAAAAGAAAAAAAATAAAATAAAAGAAACGTCGCTTCGTCGCAAAATGTATTGAGTGTTAAGGATCGAAGATTATCTTTATTCTGTTTTACATCTTCGTGATCATAATCAACGTAGAAGATGGGTTAATGCATCGGTTTGAAAAGGAAACATTTTTTTTTCCGCAGTACAGAAAGAACAAAATGCCGTTTCGCGGTAAAACTTACGATGCTGCATTATGTGCTGATTATGATTCATATATTTTAACTCAGGTGTATCTAATCTGTGCCTCCCGACAGTTTGGTTTCGAGCGCATATATCACCACCAGTTTCTCCGTCTTTGACCGTATTTATTGGAGCTTATCTAAGCCGTTCCATGTTAGCTAAGACTACGTCGTCGTTCTTCCAACAATTCGCAAAAAGTCACAAGCGCGACGAAGTCGCAGCACGAAGTGGTGATAAATGAGCTGTAAAATTAATTTCACACGTGAGTCACAACTCTTAGATTCACTCGGCTCTACCTCTAATCCCGAAAAACCGAAAACGAGAATAGAAAATTCAGCATAAAGTTTCTAGTCTAATTGAAAAAATACTGTAACAGGTATTGCTATCATATAAAAGTAAAATTATGTAATTGCGTACCTTTATTTTACAAGTTAATTAGTAAAACAGAGAAATATCCCCAATTCCGGATTCCGTGCGAGTCGAATGGCGAATTGACAATCACGTAGACTGATCGTCACGTAATATTCTCCGCGAATGACAGATTCAATTTCGTGTAAAAAGAATTTTTTGGGACACCCTCAAATCGCTTATATCTATCTCCTTTGCAATTTGCAAATTCACAATTGTAAAATCTTTTAAAATTATAAGATAAACGTACCAGCAATTGAACATGTATCTACATCGGAACACGTACACAAAAACTTATTTTTGAATGTTTTTTTTTCATAATATTATAATTTAATTGTAATCTTTAAATATTTTTACAATCAAATTTTGATATTATAATAAAAAAAAGTATTTGAGATTAATAAATTTTGTGTACGTGTTCCGATATAGATACATGTTTAGAGTCACTGGTTACGTTTACCTTACGAAAGAGAGATGGTGCGTGTTGTTCGAATAATTCGGTGACGAATAAAGATGAGAAAAAAAAAAACTAAATAACGATAAAAGATTCGCGTTTTGATACTGCGTGTAACAGTTGCGTGGGAGCATTCTCGGAAGGGTATCCAAATAACTGCGAAGATGAGATACCGTAATGGCATACGAGTCACCAATTATGGATGTATGGAGCTATCAATGTACAATCTATTCGTTTTGGTGATCTTTGATACTTAAAAGTAGCGACGGTGCGGGATCGCTTTAACAAGTGGGGATATAAAAATTAATGTATATATATATAATATATATTTTTATATGTATATAATCTAGCTCGGCTACTTGTTACAAACTAGCAACTATGCTTCATCAAGTTATAATTATATTCATATGGTTCGCGGCCTCTTAAAATTATAAAACGGTTTTAGTTTGCCCGTCGATATTCACTATTATTATTGCAGCCCCAGCGAGTTAATAAAGGTATGCCGCACTACTCTTTCGCCGCTTATCATCATGATCGTTGTCGTCAGTGACGCGCGATGCTTTCTGATCTCGAATGACTGGACGGAAGAGGGCTCGCACAGATCGCGATGTCGTTCCGTTCCACACGCTATTCGCAAGTACAAAATTTCCCAGGGCGTCGTACAAGACCTCTCTCTTCTAACATGCTCACTCGTGCATTTATCATTTGTCAAGTAAAATAATTTATGCGAACAAAATTAAATAGACACTTCAAACCTTACAGATATATAATTTTAAACATCGACGCACAATCTCATCCTCGTGTCGATAGATCGAGAGAAATCGGAAGGGCCGAGGTTTGGGCGTTTCTCAATCGTATTATTTTCGATATTTGCTAAGAAAACAGAAAAAAAGGGAGAAAAATACTCGATTCCTTATACTCGCGCTTTTCACTACCGAAACACACGCCGCCGCCGCAATCCTCCGTTGTTACAATCATTCGAAAGTACACTTTGTCGTCGGGCTAATCGCAAAATTTGTCGGAACTATTGCACAATGCCATTCATGAAAATCATTTCATGAAATATTGGCAAGACATCTAGCAATTTTGTTCTTGCGGACAAATTAACGATTATTACATTATGTATACGTAAGAAAGAATGATACGATTACAATTACATTTTTCCGTTTTTTTTTTATTTTAGAAAACTAATATATATACGAAATGTGTTGCCGTGATGCGATTCAATTGTCCTTCCACCTTTCCGAATGGCAAAATATAAAGGTAGACATATTTCTCTATTACTTCACAAAAAGACTTCGTTGATCTTGGCGGTTTAAAATCGTCCAATTGTAGTATTACGAATTAAACTTCCGAGGTTACATTCCACGAAATTTCTTCACTCGCGCAAACTTCACGCAGAGTCTCTCCGTCCGTATTTTTTTCTTTTTTTCGTTTTTTTTCCCCTTGAAATCTTTATCCATATCTAAATCCAATCTATCGATAATCACCAAGTACTCTTTCCACCGAATCCGAGTGGCCGCACACATACACACACACAGAAAAGAGATGCGTCGTTCAGTCACTCATGCAGGATTCATCACTTGACTCTCTTTCAGAAAATCCATATCTCTCATATCATATATCCATGGATTTTGTCGTTCTCGAGATTAATATTAAAAAAAAGGTTAAAAAAAGTTAACCTCTTTACCAGCTCCTGAAAGGTATTCTCTAGCTGAATCATTTAGGCTCTGGGAAGGCCACCTGACACTTGTAGACCTCGTCGAGTATAACTTGGCCTTGCCCTTGGCTGACGGTGACAGGAGTGGTCGCATTCACGACCACGACCTGGCCTTGCTGGGCCTGCTGCGGCTGTTGCTGTTGCTGCGACTGCTGCTGCTGATTACTCGGGTTGGGCTGCTGTGCGTTCGCTGGGTTATTCGCGTTCTGATTCCGCGCCGTCTGGCCGTACTTCTCGTGGATCGCACGGTGGCGTTTCAGCGCAAAACGATCGGAAAAGCCGATCTCGCATATATCGCACCTAAAGAAAACAAAAAACCAAAAGGAATTTCACGTATGCGAAAACATACCACGCGCTTGGGACGATCGGATCTTTTGATGGAGCTGAAATTACCTGTGCGGCTTTTCACCGGTATGGACCTTCGCGTGATTCTTGAGGTGC
This sequence comes from Wasmannia auropunctata, assembly GCF_000956235.1. Lineage (NCBI taxonomy): Eukaryota > Metazoa > Arthropoda > Insecta > Hymenoptera > Formicidae > Wasmannia > Wasmannia auropunctata. Next base: position 71,284 of record NW_012027682.1, read on the forward strand.
GTGGCTTGATTGAAGGCGGAACCGCAGATGTTACACCTGTACGGCTTCTCGCCGGTGTGAATTCTTCTGTGATTCCAGAGCGTCGAGTGTCTGGCGAACGTCTTCTCGCAAACCTCACACTGATAAGGTCGCTCGCCGGAATGAATTCGCTCATGGTTCTTCAAGTGCGGGCTTTGCGAAAACTGCATGCCGCAAACGTTGCACTTGAACGGTTTCTCACCGGTATGAACTCTTCCATGATTCTTCAGATAGGCAGCTAACGGGAAAAGAAAAGAAATTTATAATAAAAATATAAAAATTTGTAAAATTTATAACCAGAAAATAAGCTTATATAATTTCTTTTTAGAGAAATATTTAATCAGTAATAACAGTAACTAATAATCTAAACAGTCACTACACGTAGAAAGGAACGTGTCATTATCTCAGGTGTCTTATATAATTTCATCGTCATTCACTTACCCTTTGCAAAGGCTAAGCCACAGACTTCACATTTGAACGGTTTGTCTCCCGAATGAAGTCTTTTATGGGACCAGAGAGAAGAATATCGAGAAAATGTACCATCGCAAACGTTACAATGAAATGGTTTATCCGCCTGATTTTGACTGTTTTGCTTGCCACCTGAAATTGAAAGCATAAACAAGGCTTTAGTTTTCCTCAAAGGGCCAGTTCTACAAAAAGTGAGCTCGAAGTTGTTTCGCGAAGGAATCTACAAAATCTATGCGATATATGTTATCATCGTGATGACTAATGTTTACTTTTTCTTGCTCTTATATCCAAGTAAGGGATATAATGGAATGTAAAATCACAAAATGAATGATAATGATTATTAAATGTAACAATTATCGTATGAAACAATCTGATCATGCAGGTCGTTATAAAAGTTAGTGCACTAAGAAAATCTGAACACCACACAAGCAAATACGAAACTTTGCGGTTTCGTTTATTACGCAATTTATTCTATGAAAAATGGTGAAATCATCTCCAATGAGCTATATCGCGAAATGAAGTGAAAGAATCGTAAACAGTTGAACGGAAATTCAACAAGAGTTCATCTTATGTACAGAAAACATGAAAATTTGGCGGTTTTTATTTATAAAACTGTCCCTTAGGGGAGATTTTTATTCTGTGATTTTTATTGTTCTTAAATTTAGATGTCGACAGTTCTACCAAAAAGGAAAAGAAAATAATAGCAAAATAAAATACTCATAATCACTTTGTAAAAATTGAGGTAGCAAGAATATTAAATAATAGAGTAAGGTAACAAAAAAATATATATTTCAGCTACAAAAATACATGCAAGCAGAAATAAAGTAATATTAAATAAAAACAATATCAAATCCAATCTTTAAAGGTGATTTAAATTTATTGATAAACAATTGATGTATTTATTGAAACTACTCGAAAATTTTGTCTTGAGTATTTTTAATAAATACTTTAGAAATAAAATTTATTAATCAATTTAAATTTATTAAATAATTTAATTTTTGTAAACTTTTTAAACGTCCAATTTTCAGAGAGTCCATCAAACTACGTTAATAATTGATAAAGTTATAATGCCAATATATATATATATATATATATATATATCTCTTTTTTTTTATATAATAATATCCAATATTCTATATTTAATAAATTAAACATTATAAAAGTATTGGCGCGCTGTTGACTCAAGCATCAATAAAACTGCAAATACTGAAAGTTATCGCGAGGAATAAATTTGAACTGTCACCATCCAAGACACGATATTACTCAGACATACTAATCGCAAAACAGATCCCATACTCTGTGTTGACGATAATTATATCCGACTTACTTCCTATGACGATGCGGCCTGTAGCCTTGCAGCCGCCACACTTTGCGAGGGAACTGATTCCGGAATCTAGTTTTTCGTCGTGTTTACCTACCATATATTACCCGATGTACGATCATGATAGCAATGAATGGTAATGAAAGGGAAAAGGGATGACCAAATATCTGAATAAAATTGTTGCTGATAGCGATATCTAATATCGCGCATGCAATCCCTTGTACGACGGTGTTTTGCATTAACGTAAAATTCGAAACATACAACTCGAGGGACTTGAAACGCGCTTTATCAGCAACATCTTTCTTCGACTTATCAACGTTATTAAGTGACATCCAATCATTAGCGGTCGAAAGCTAGCAAATGATGCTTACCAATAAAAATAATTCCCGTGCCGTTGCACTTGTGACACTTGGTAACACTGGTGACACCCCTTCGTTTCACAGGATGATGACCAGGTTTGATAGCTACACAAACGAATGCATAATCTCTAGTTTGTTAAACAAATTTTGTATATCAAACTGTGGCGATACCACAGGTGGGACAATTTGTGTTACAGCTAAAAGTAAAATCCGCAAATAATCACACATTTAACATTAATCTGAACTTAAGAATAGATTATGATAAAAAGTTAGCAATTATCATGAATTTTTATATGTATATAGAAATCATAGTATATTCTACATAAGAATCTAGAATTTCTAGAATCCAGAATGTAAAAAACAAAAATTTTTAGCGCTGAAAGATAACCGAATTCTCTTTCGTTACTATTAATCAATAACACCATCATGAGATGGACACTGACTATAACCAAAATTAATGATGCTGTGAACATACTCTTTTTAACTTTAGTTGGATGATGTTCGCATGGGTCCTCACTGCCACAATCCTCACAAATTTGCACCTTAGGTTTCTGATGCATGTTTGTCTTGTGACTTTTCAATTCTCCCGGTAATGCAAAACACGCTCCACAAACGTCACATGTGTACGGTCTGTCCGGCGTGGTGGCGACGGTCACTGTCGTCGGCGTTTGCACCACAATCTGCTGCGGCTGCTGCTGCAAATTGCTGGGCGTCGAGGAGTGAATCCGCTTGTGATGTTGCAACAGGCTCATGTGGCCGAAGACCAGGCCGCAAATCTCGCACTTGAAGGTCGCGTTCGCAGTCGCGGCGGCGGCGATGCTCATCTGATTTAGCAATGTATTATAACCGACAGGTTGAACATCGAAACGGTAACAACCCTTGTCGTCGGTGATTGCACTGATTGTGCTCACCGCGTTTGTCTGAACCTTCTGCAGCATGTTGACGTTGTAGTAGAAGGAGGAGGGGAACTCGGCGGTGGTCGTCTGCTGCTGCTGCTGCTGCGACTTGTCCTCCTTCTTGTCCGTGACGTACATCTGCTGGGTCTGCTGCTGCTGCGACTGCTGACCCTGCGCAGCAGCTTGCTGCTGCTGAATCTGCTGTGGGTCAAACATTGCTGTTTGTTGCTGTAAAAAAAAAAATGAAAAAAAATTCATTACGATTGAAGAGGAGGAACTCCGAGTCTTCTTTCCTTCTCACTTATCATAAGATCACGAGCACAAACCTGTCTCTGGTCTCCGTAACTCGAATTACTCTGTTCCGTCTGGGTAAAACTATTCGTTTGTTCCGTTTGAGTAAACATGGAACACTTCAATGGCTGCTCAATCGGTTGACTCTGTTGATCAGAGAGGCACGTCAGGCGGTTTCTGACATCAAACGTGTCAATTAGAGAAATTACATGACAGATGTATCTTAATATCTCAAACACGAGAGTCACACGTCTCGTACTGTGTTATACTTGAAATGCGATCGATCAGCACTCGGTCATTGTTTTTCAAACATACACGCTCCCTTGCTTGCATCACGCGCGACGCATACCTGCTGTATTTGATCAGGACGGGTTGTGTTCAACCACACCACGTTGTTGCCATTTGATTCTAGGGCCATTGATGTATTGCCTTTGACCCTGCACAATCAATAGGCGGTCGTTATAAACTATCGGCATTCGTGGCGAGAACCGTAAATGCGAGGTATGCGAGAAGCAACCGGCAAGTGATTCCCGGGTGACGACGGCGGCAAGCCGGGGGGGGAGGGGGAGGGGGAGAGAGGAGCTTCACCCTAGCCGGAAGCACGGCGAGGGTGAAGAGGGACGCGTCACGGATTCAGGCGCGACGGACGCAGCAGGGGGAGAAAAAAAGCGCGATGTCAGGCCCGCTCGCCTCGCTGGCCGCTTCGCGCGCGCGCCAAGAGAGAGAGATTCGGAAACAACACACGGGGCTGACGGGGCTGGCGGACGCGGACGGGCGGGCGGGCGTACGGACGGACGGACGGACGGCACGTTTAATAAACATACTCACGTGCAATAGTCCGAGGAGCCGCGGGGTTAGTAGTCCGGCTGCAGACGTGCGGTAACCGACGACGATCCTCTAGTTGCCATGACGGCGGCGGCGGTGGCGGCGCAAACTGCCGCGCGGCGGGCACCACGAAGACGACCTCGCTGCACGCACGTCGTCCCGTAGCAGTACACGCGGGCGTGCACGTCGCCGTAGCGCGATGCGGCTCAGCAGCACGTTCAGCATCTACGGGAGAGAGGAACGGTCGGTGGAGGAAGAAGGAGGAGGGGGGAGGGGGGGAGTAGTAGTAGTGCGCGCTCTCTTCCCACCGTGTTGCGTGCCGCGCCGCGCGCGCGACGCTCTTATCGCGCGCCGTTGGAGCCGCGCGCGAGAAATCAATGGCGTTCGATTTCGCCGTGCCGCCTCGCGTACCGACGCTTCCCTCACAACGGCCGCCTCCGCGCGCACCGGCTGGGCCGCGTCATCCGAAAAATCGGATCGAACGACTCCGGCGTTGGCCGTTGGGTCTCTCTCTCGTTCGCCGCCCGCTCACTCCCGCTCTCCGCGTTCTCACTTCGCGCTTCGTTCCGTTCCGTTCTCACGTCCGCACGTCCGGCTCCGCGAGAGTTCGCGCGCGGCTTGGGTCGGGCGCCGCGCTCGCGGGGCTCTCTCGCTGGCTCGGCTCGGCTCGGTTCGGCACCAGTCCCCGGCGCTTGGCTTGGCTCGGCTCCTCGCCCTAACCACGCGCCCTCGGACTACGCGGCGGGCTACCCCAGCAGCACGCGGTTTCGTGCGCGCGCGAACACAATCACCTTGTCTCTCGGGGAGTCACACGCTTGTCAACGTTGGCCCGCGCAAATCATGGTCGGCCGCTGCGTGTGGAGCGGCACGCTGGTGGTGGCGGTTGCGGCGACTGTGGGTACGAAACGCGCGGCTGCCGCCGCCGCTCCCTTTCCTCGTCGCGTACGTCGTTTCCTCCTTGTCGCTCTCCCTCTCGCCCGCGCTCTGTCCCGCTCCCTCGCTCGCTCCGCTCTCGCACTCGCACTCTCGTCTACTCCGCGCCTCTTCCTCGCTCGGCGGCGGCGGTGCTGGCGATGATCGCGCGTGAAAACCGCGCGTCGGACGCGACGTTACGCGGCTGGACGCGGCTCGCGGCGTTATCCGTGACGCGGGCTAGGCCGGGATGCGATATGGCGTACCGTACGACGCGTTAACGAGTGCCCGCGGTGGCCATTACGCGCGACGAGGACAACAATGGGCGACACGGAACGCGCGCTGGGTGCCTCCCCTCCCCCGCGCTCCCCGTCCGGGCCCCCCTCTCCCCCCTCTCCGCCGCGCGCGCCGCCGGTGCCTCTTTCCGAAGCGTTTACGGGCGCTCGCCGTCGACGCAGCCGTTCGCGCCCGTCAAGGTCAACTGCGCGGCGACGCATGCGCGCCGGGGATGCGCGCGCCAATTGGCGGGCCGGCGGTGCGCGCCGCGAGCGGCACCCGGCGGGACGCTGCGTTCACGGAGCGTCTTCCCCTTCGCCGCGGCGGCTCTGGCGGGCACGCTCTCTCGCCGCTCGCGCGCCTCTCGCTCGTCCCTTTCTTCCGGCCGTGCCGCGTAGCGTCGCGTCGCACTCGCGTTGCACCTTCTGCACCGGGGAACGAATCCGAACGGAGTTCGGTCGAGTGCACGCGTTCGCGACGAAGGAGGAAAACGAGGAGAGGCGCAGAGGCTGCCGCGGAATCTGCAGCTGGAAGGAACGGACTTTTCCTCTTACCTTCGCGGAAATCGCGGTATTCGCAGTTTGTCACGCGACGTGACGCGACGCGTTGAACTCTATATACTCCCTTCGGTTGCACTTTTTGCACTCGCGATCGCACTACCTTGTCGCTTTTTTTTTTTTTACGAGATCCGAATACGCACACGTGCTGTGAGTACGCAACCGTTTTTCGATAAGTTTGTCGGTCGTGTCGGGTAATAGAACTGCGCACACTTCCTCTCAAGTATAGCCGTTTAATTGCATTTTTCAATGACACCACCGGCGTTCACGTGACTTGAATTTCTGAAATGTAGTTGTAATTGTAAGATTCGGTAACAGATGTCGCTACTCTTCCATTATTTTGTTCATTTCCGACTTGTAGCCGTAAGGAAGTAAGGAAATCGAGCCTTTGTCAGCCTTTATAGTTTTCATAAGAAAAAAGTTATTTCCATTTACACTCCATTTTATTTTTTCGTGTATAGGATTAACAAATATGTTGAGATCGAATATTTTTCTACCATTCTCAATATTATAAAAAAAAATTACAATCTTCGGAAAGAGAGATTTTCTACAGGTTCATTTTGAATAAGTATATAAAAATTCTCTCGAATTCTCTCGAAATTTTTCTCGAAAAATAAGTTAGATCTTCTTTATGACAGAAATGATGATAGATCCTAGAAAATCTATAACGCGGATTTTCATGTTTTATTATATCCTAATTATAATTAAATTATACTGAAAATAAATCGTAATTGAGTGCTATAAATAGATTGATCCCAAAAAATTTAATTGCTGCCATTTGGCTTTTGAGGCATAATCATGTCACGCCGCAAAACCTGCGTTATTTTTATCGCGGAGGCAATGACACTTTACTCTTTCTCTTTTGCTGTAATGTTGCTTCTGGTGCAGTTATTTCCGGCACATCTTTTGCGGTTCATTTTTTGTTATTTCAGAGACAATATCACATAAATCTTGAAAGATCGAAACGTTTATTCACATAAATATTATCCAGCGGTTACTCGTTGAATTTTGAGATAAATATAAATATAAAGTGGCTCGAAAAACGTATGTACTTATAAATAGATGTCCTGCTCGGTGCGATGCGATCAGAGGCGTACTTTTTGAATCGTTATTTCGAGAATTACTCCTTTGTGCTCATATGTGTCGTCAAGTTGGAGGAAAAGATTAGATACGGAGATTATTTTTATTTAAAAATCTATTCTTGTAATGCAATATTCTACAAATAAAACCAAAATGTATATTTTAGAATTAAAATATAGTATTTGTAAAAAAGAATGAAAAGTACTATAATTATATCTACGATATGTAATTTATATTTTTTAATATACTATATAGCAAATAATAGTTTAATTTTAATATATAATCATAGTTTTTGGATGTGTATATGTATAAAATATCCAAAAATTTTATTTGAAATAATTATTATTTAATTATTCAAATGCAGGCGTTGAAATGATTTGCGTAATCCAGTTTTTAATATCTCAAAATTTTAGAAAAATCGTACTGTCGAATCCATGAGTTCAGATCTGAATTATGCAAACTATAAAAAAAAATTAGACGTAGAATTAAATTTATTATATATCTATTTAGCAAAATATTTATTAAATAACTATTATATAAAAAAATTGCTTCATATATATTAACTGCTTCATAATCACATACAGTAAAGTAAATGCAATATATGCTGAAAACCTTTAGGCATAAAATAAACTTAATCAAACATTTCTTGATTTTCAAATTAGATTCGTGATTAATCGAATAATAACCAATTCTTTTATCTCTTTGAGAATCATTTTTTTGAAATTAACGGAAGAAATTGGAATAATTAAATTTGTGCTAATATATTCCGCAATTAACTTTCTCTTTTATTTCTTGCAATGGATCCGAATTAATAAATTCGTCGATTCGGATAGACTTCTTCGTATGTATATACATTAAGATTTAAATCCTAAATTTTAATATCTGCATCTAAAAGTAAATTGAATAATTCAATGAATTAATTATTCAGATATCTAAATATGAATGAATTCTATTTGTATTTACAACCGTGATTTCTAAACGTTATAAAGATTCTTTAGCTCGTTTATTCCTCACATTATAACATGCATTTGCTCTGAGCAAGTAATGAGCAGAAACATTAAAGTAGAAAAAGCGGTAGCGAGGCGTGCGCGAGTTTATAACTGTCCGACTATAATTTCGCATTTCTACTGGCCAATGATGCAGCGAGATACGCACTGAGTGCACGCGTGCTCCAATATTTTTCACGTCTGCTAACAGTCAGAGCTCTCGTGTGTCCAGAATATTCTTTTACACGTGTTTATTCGCGTTTCTTCTTCAAATCTTTGATAACGAACGCGAAGGCGACATAGCAATTGGAAACAGAAAGTTCGTGCCTTTTAAGAGACATTGTACAGAAAAAAAGGTGTAATTTTTACTTATTTTTATTCATTTTTTTCGATGTTGCTCTCTCGATTCTTTTTATAACATTATTTATTTAACGCAGCAAATTCTAGAATAGTCTCGTAGTGTTCGTATGTCTTGTCAGTATGAGCTGCGTGTGACTAGAAATATCTAAATACTACGCTGAAAATTATTTCGTAGGGTATAGGGTTTATTTCTTTAATCGCATTAATTTTAGCGACATTTGGAGTCTTATTTAACATTCTGTATAGTAGAAATATATTTTGTATAATGTATACTCCGATGTATGAAACATGCTATATAATGCTATTTAAAAAAATATTCTCTTTGAACTGAATAACGCTTATATTGCATAAGTTAACAAAGTACGTAAATATTTACGCACATAAATAAATTAACAAGATCAGCTTAAATAAATGCACTAAAATAAATTCCATATTTAAAGTTTTAACGGACGCAAATGTGCACACGTTTTTTGAAGCGTTCTATATATACACAGAATGTTTCAAAAAACGTGTGCACATTTCAAACAGAAATACTGATGTGTCCGTTAAAAGTTTAAATATAATTTTAGGTATTTATTTTAGTGTCACTACATTTACGTAAATATATATATATATATATATATATATATATATATATATACATATATATATATTTGTGCGAATGTAGTGATAAAGTCGACACGTTTACTCGTCAAGCAATATTCTGAATTTTCCGTTACGTTTGAACGATTTCCCCAGTGGAACGAAACTTTTCTTTTAGCGATTTTCTTTCGTAGGTGTCGGGAATGGAAGCTGGAAAAGCAGTAAAAACCTAATCTTTAAATTGAAACTTTAACACTAATGAAAAAGAAACGTATTTTCTCTGACCTGTGAGAAAAAAATAAATAAAATCATAAAAAATGAATGAAAAAAGTTATTAAATAGAACAAAATAATAAAAAAAGTATATTTTTAAAATTTTGGACAAAAAAATATAAATTCATATTAATTCAGCTTCGAAATGTATAAAGAAGCAGGTAAAAAAATTAATACTTTTTTAAATTAAAATGCTAGTGGAGAGTCATTACCGTGAAAAATTAATTTCAGCTTGGATCAAAGATTCAAAAATATAAATACTTTTTTAAATAAAAAATGTTAGTGAACAGTCACTGCCGTGAAAAATTAATTTTAGCTTGGATTAAAGCAGGGAACATTCGTTTTTGAACATTCGTTTTTACGTTAAGCCATCGAGAATTTTAATAGAAATGCATTGAGGCGTGCATTAACTGAATCTTTCGAGTATTCTTTTTTTTTCAATCGGCCACATCTCGTTATTACGATATTAAATATAATGTGTATTTTCGTCACAGTTTCATCGTGAACACACGTTTAATGATGAGTTTCATATATGACGCTTTACATTTATGTTGTTTCGCGTATATAGGTGTATCTGACAAATGAATTGCCTGCGTTGTGTCTCGATATTTGTTCTTCTATTTTTTATTAAAAGAGAAAAGAGAGATTTAATTAACATATTGTTCACATTCGAGTGGACACGAAAATATATTTTGCTTTGAGTTACATGAGTCATTTATTTCTAAGAATACATCTTCATCATTAGCTTTTCTCTCCCCCAAAATGACATCGATCGTCGTAAATCACGATGAGTCATTCTCTCTGGTTTTCTGATTCGATTTTCGTCTTGATCCTCCAGGAAATACGTCCAAAGACCGATATATCGTTGGCAAGCGTCTTTGCTTATACATCTTCCGGTGACTGTTTCCGCGAATATAAATGATAGCACAAGCCCGATGGCGATTACGACTCATTTCGAATGATCGTTTCGAGCATGAGATGATATTACAAGCAAGATCCGCTCTATTCTTGCGTTACGACCAGGGGTACAGTGTGACTGACCGACTGTAAATCTATAGATACAAATTTAATATACGTAGTCAATTTTTCGGGGAAGTAAATGCTTCATAATTATTGCATATATAATACGTTTGTATAGAAACCACTACGTAATTTTGAATTTTTTATGTCTAATTATTATAGTTCATATTTTACACAAAGTTTATTTTTATTTCTTCTAATATTCATTATTATTATGTATTTTTCATTTCAATTTAATCAATTAGCGCGATAATAGATAAACCTAAAATACATATAAAAAATGCCGTAAAATAAAAATTTCTCACATAAGAGTAATCGACTTGTGTGATATCGAATAGTAGAAAAATGCATGTATCTTCTTTCGCGATACATCAATACAAAAATAGCGATCCATATTAACGACAAAATTTATAATAGTGTGAAAAAATGCTTTTGTTACTGCTGTACGTTATATGAATTCATGGTAAATACATTAGAATTCTATTTTGAATTCTAATGCGAATTATAAACGCGATGAGCCGATAAATGTGTAGCCGGTTTTTGCGTGTAGGTGTTTTACAAATGTGTGCAGCATTCTGATTCCTCAAATGCTTTCCGTGTTACTGGATAACGCATAAAATGATAAAAAGAATTTTGTCACGATTTAAAGATAAAATGAGTTTACAAAAGATAATTCTGGATTTTAATTTTTAATCAAATTGAATTTTAAAATTAAATTTGAATTTAAATGGAACTGGATTGGAAATATTTACATTTGTGCATTATGCAAATTCCATAAATTATACTAGATATATCACAATTAATAATTGTTCTCTAGAAATTTATATCTTTTGGATTGTAAACACAACTAACTGTGAATTAAAAATTAATGCAACTTCAGGTTAATGAATATTATTAGGGAATGTGAGATGGAAAAAGATGGGGATATAAAAAATAAATAACTTAAAAAATCAAATAATATTATCTAACTTTGTATCTTACTTTCTATCTTATTTTGTATTAATATCGATTTTATGGTAATCAGCAATGTTAATAATTACATTAACTAATAATTACGTTAATAAATAATATTTAATAAAAGTGATTAATAATCCGGCTATTATATCTCTCTTTCTATCATATCTTCTATAATTTTGTTAATTAATTATTTTTCTTCAGATAACAAACGTATAAAATACACATATATAGGGTCATTTTTTTCTACGCAAATACTCTTCTTACTTAAGGAGATTGCTTTCCAATTATATTAAGTAAATATGAGAATACGAGAATATAGCGTCGTTTATATTTGATTGAAATATAACCAGCAAAGAACAAGGGAGAATATTTTCCGCGTATCCTGATGAAATATTAGCCAGGACAGAAATGCTTGTAAAGTCAGAGTTAAATGCTTGAGAAACTAGTTGAAGTTGAAAGCTAGTCAAAATCGAAATATACAATATGAGTGGAGTAGCGAAATATCGTCCACGGGATATAGAAGTACTCTTTTCTCTGTTATGAAAGAATCAAATGTATCACGAATCCTGTCCGATTATACATGTATATATGGTATAAGCACAGCTTTCTACATGCGCATCGACAAATTTTTCTATAACAGTTATTAATTGTAATTATTATTATTATTATGATTAACTTGATACTATTTTCTTTATATATTTAATAATTATTTTAAAATCAAATCAATTCAAGGATATTGTCACACAGAAAATTTTGCTGATAGATCTAGAAATTTTGCTATAGTTATAAATCTGCACGGAAAGAACAATTTTGCTGAATCCAGATCTGAAAATAATTTTTGTTCAATAATAAAAATAATTTTGTGCAAAAGCTAAAATTGCTAGAATATCAAAACGTTTTATAGCAATGCTTATCAGTTTTAATATTTCAACAAATTATTTTGATGATTCGACAAAAAATTATTTTCAGATCTATATTTAGCAAAATTATTAGACCTATCAATAAAATTCTTCTTTCCGTGTGACAACAATTTTGTTGATGGATCATCAAAATAATTTTGTTGTTGGAAACTCAAAAATATGATGAGTCTTGCTCGTAAAACATTTTAATATTCTAGTAATCTTATAGTATAACCAATTAAAATTTCCAACAGCATTATTTTGGTGGTTCGACAAAATTATTTTCAGAACTGTATCCAAGCAAAATTTTTAGACTTTCCGGCAAAATCATTCTTTCCATGCAAAGACATTGGTTTAAAAAGAAGAAACTTTTGATATTATCTTTAAGAAAGAATCGTCTCTCGATATATCAATCTTTTTTAAATATTGATTAATTATAAAATAAATAAATATAACGAAGAAACAGATAGAAAGGCAGAAAGGTGGAGAGAGGGGCAAGAAAATTTCATTCGCGGTTGATGCATTGTATTGTTTTCGCAAGCTTTTTATGCAGCTGTACGGCCCTGCAGCCGGTAGCGCCGGTTTCAAAGCGGCCCGAGTTCCAGTATCGAATGAGCTCCTCAGTTGGCGTCGCGACGCCGCCGTCGGAGGTACGCGGGAGACGTTTATAACAGCAGCTGGCGACGGCACCTCACTTTCACTTCGTCTGAAAGAAAGTCAGATAAGAGGGACACAATTAAGCAAATATAATTTCTGCTTGCAATTCTTAATTCGATTGAAATTCGGACGAACTATATTGAGAAAGATTTGACAAGACGCGCGCGCGCGTTGCATATTTATTTTAAATTGTATCGATCCTGAATATTGAAACCTAATCGCATCATAAGGATCCACGTATAAGAAAGTGTGTTAAAGGATCAAGGAGCGACTCCGAAAACTTGGGTTTTGCGCGCCGCCAGCGTCTCGGGTTCGAGATGATAATTCTTTCACGCGTTATTGACGAGTCACCGTCGTATCCTTTGCGAATCAGGGGATCCGTCGAAATGACAGGGTAAATCGGTGATGTTTGACCTGTTTCTCCCGGCGGAGGAGGAGTGAGAGGCCACCCTCTTTTCAAATGCTGCGGGAAAGGATAGCGCGGGACACGAGTGTTTCTCCCTACCTATCCCTGCCGATCAAATGACGAACGAGGGCGCGGGGCGCCGGAGGAAATCGAAAAGGACATGCGTTGAGGAAGTGGGAAGGGAACGTCTCCCTCGTCGAAAGGAAATACGAGCTCTCCTCAGTAATTTTCACCCCGTCCCGCGTGAGTGATTCAATTGGGGAAAAGAGTGTCTTAATCACAAAGCGGAACTTGTAAGCACGAAAGCGAGAAATAAATATAAAGTAAGAATAAGAAGTAATAATAAAATAATTTGAAATACAAGAGACGAAATAAAAATATAAAATAATTTGTGGGAATGAAATTGAAGTTAATAGTGCGTGAAAATTTTCGAAAATTGTGCAAATTGTGTATTCATTAAAAGTTCTCGAGAAAAATTCGTCGCGTTAATCCATTTTAAGGATAAAGTGATATAATCGATGTGCATTCTCGCGACTAATGCAATTTTCTGCAGCAGACGTTGGCTGAATAGGAAATACGTAAAGATCGGGCTGGAGTGAAAAGAGAAAAAAAAAGAGCAGCAGCATCGGCTTGCATCGTTAGATGAAGACTGAGTTTATTTGCTCGCTCTGCTGATGAGGCAGGTGATAAATCGACGGTAACAACTTCCAAAGGGATGAAGGATCGTTTTCGTGCAATACTTCTTATTACGCTTCTATCGATATGTCGAATCTGAAATTTTGTATATGTTTGATCTGCCAGCACGATCGCACCCTTTTATGTCGGAGTCTCTTAAGCTCACGAATCGCGGCGATATGAATCCGATTATCACACATTTGCCTTTGCACTGTCACGTATAATTGTTTTCGCACGATTATCTTGCTTACACAAACAGGAATTTTCTATATGTGAATTTCTTATGAAATTTCGTATTAAAATATTTTTACGTTATTTTTACGTTATATGCCGAATTAAGAAAACTTTGAAATTACAAATCAACAAATTAGAGGCAGAATTAATATTCCGACATTTTTCAGAAAACATTTGTCAATCCGTTAGAAACATTAATTTATTAATAAATAAAAGCAGAGATTAATAAATGAAAACAGTTAGAGAATGTTAAAGTCTCGTGGAAAATATAGTAGCTTTGAATCTCTTTTAAAATTATTTAAATTTACAGGTAGTGTCATTTTGCTTGGAAAATGCTACGTAAATTTATTAAAAAACTTTTGTCAATATATTGTAGGAACATTTATGCTTTTATTTATTAATAAATAATAAATAAAAACAGATATTAAATAAAAGTAGTTGGAGAATGTCAAAGAGTCCCGTGGAAAATACAGCTTTGAAATTCTTGTAAAATTATTTCAATTTCTAAATAGTCATTTTGCTTGGAAATTGTTACGTAAATTTATTTATAAATTTTTGGTCAATATGTTAGGAACATTTATGCTTTTATTTATTAATAGATAATAAATAACAACAGAGATTAATAAATAAAAGCAGTTGGAGAATGTCAAAGTGTTACGTGGAAAATATAATAGCTTTGAATCTTTTTTAAAATTATTTTAATTTGTACACGGAAAGAACAATTTTGCTGAATCCAGATCTAAAAATAATTTTTGTTCAATAATCAAAATAATTTTGTACGAAAATCAAAATAATTGCTAGAATATCAAAACGTTTTATAGCAATGCTTATCAGTTTTAACATTCCAACAAATTATTTTGTTGATTCAATAAAAAATTATTTTCAGATCTGTTTTTAGCAAAATTTTTAGATCTTTCAACAAAATCGTCCTTTCCATGTAGGTAGTGTCATTTTGCCTTTGGAAATTGCTACGTAAATTTGTCAAAAAACACTTGTCAATTTATGCTTTTATTTATTAATGTAAATAAAAGCAGAAATTAATAAATGAGAGCAGTTGGAGAATGTTAAAGTATTCTGTGGAGAATATTACTTCATATGATATTTTGTGCTGTACATTACGGGCAGAGTGTTGGTTGAACGCAGTTCGTATATAACTTTCCCGTTTGTGCATCAATGTACTGTTTTAATTAAACGAATTTCATCAAATGTCATAGGAGAATGTTGCTTCAATTGTATTCAAGTGTCGTTCTCGCTTAAGTATTTTTTGTGCATTAGCGTGTTTTACTCGTTTCAAACAAAATTGCGCCGTGATTGCCGATTAAAGGCGATTGTGTGCAATATAATTCTCCTGTCGTCCGTTTAGCGTTAAGTGGCAACATTATACGCTCTCGCTATATATTACGCTCTCGTAATATCTATTGCTAGAATCCATCCAACCGGGCCGTTGACCTACGTGTCGTCCGAATAATTTTAGACGGGATTATAACAGGATTCGGATTACAGGAGCGCAAGTTCGCGAGATCACAAGGAGCATATCTGGCGCGGTCAAGATCGTCGAGGATCTATGATTGATGAGCATATCTGTCACGTTTCTCTACGATCACCATTTACGTTGATTAAGCAGAAATTAATATTAATTTTACTCTCCGAGGATACTATTATACCATTAATATATTTCTAAAATATCGAGTACTCTTGGAATAATCGACAACACGTTTAAATTAATATTTTTTAAAAATGTTCGATTTAATATTAATTAGAAGAAAAATTTAATATCGTTGAAACGCTTTAACTACATCGCTTTACAGTAGATATCATAATATTGAATTATTCAAAGATGCTTTGTAAAGTGAATTTCGCGGTTAATATTTCAAGCGGAAAGTAAGACCTGCTGAATGGGGGTTTACCAAAGCGCTTCGTTTATTACTTTCAGTTAATTCTGCACCCTCTTTCCTCCTCAGACTTTCCCCTTATTGCTTAACCGAATTATAAGTTCCTTACGAGGCGCGAGGTGTTATGCGACGATGTATTAATGGCTCTTCGCGATCGTTCAGGTTGTTGAGGAAGCCGCGAAATGACCTCCTTCGTAAATTTCGCGGAGGGACGCACGCGGTCGCTTTTCGAGATAAATCTCTCCTCCGCGGAATCCCGCTCTAGAAGCTTGCCAACATTCTTCCGTCCGTCCCGCTGTCTATTTATACACTGCACTTAAATAAAATTCATAGATCTGTGGAAAATAGCGGACGGGATAAAAAGAGGGCAAAGTGACATCGATTGCCGATACGTCCGACGAGTTTATGTGGTGTGAACTGTACATGCATGTTGAGTGAATATCTGTCGCAAACTCTCGACTCGAGGATCTTCAGATTCCACGTTGATCGCACGCACATCGCGCGGAGTCAATTGTCGCCACGTTGAATACTCGTAATCAGCGAGCTGCTAAATCGATATATGTGTTTCTTGTAGAACATGTTGAGTCGTGAAGTGCTCGCCGGGGGAATTTAAACGCAGCCGGGAAGGACAATGCCTGACATTTGCTCCACGAGAGTGTCGGACAATTCCTGTTGACTCCCCGTGACTCTCTGTGGATCCTGGATTAAGGGAGGGATCGATCGCGCGGAAAATCGTCGTACTCGGAATACGCGCGAGTAAGATACTAAAAGCACGCACGTTTCGTTTAAGTGTTTCGCTCGCATCTACAATTCACGTCGCACAATCGATCGCAAACATGTCGAGCTCACCGCGAACACGAAAAATGCCGCCCAGGCCAAAGATCTTGCTTCCGGTTCCCGGACAGTACTACGGTCCGCCGACGGGGACCGGTATGGGCTACGTACCGACGCCGTACGGACAAACGCCGGTGCCCATGACGCCGGTTTCCGGCCACCAGCCGCAGATGTTCTACGCTAACCGGGCCAGCGAGTTCGTCTTCACGCAATTCAAGGGGATCAAGGATCTGACGAAATCTGGTCTCAGCGTGGGTGAGAAGAGCGCCTATTGGCTCTACGAGAAGGTAAGTGGTAACCGGAAGGAAGACACCCTTCCGCTAATTGTAAATACAGGGTAGCAAGCGGAATGTTGCTGAAATTACATAGTTGTTACTTTGCAATGAATGTAGACATAATGAAATGAATTGGACAGGATACTATATATAGTAAAGTTATAAGTTAAAGTTATAAAGTTATATATAATATACTATATATAGTAAAGTAGTAAGTTTTACAGAAGAAACGTATCATTTTTACTTAGCATATAGTACAAAAAAGAAAATACAAACACAAGATTGGGTATATTCTTATTTTATATCCTTATCTTATATACTATTTAAATTTTATATTTTATTAAAATTTATTATTTTAAAAAATTGTTTATTTGCAAAAGTTTCATAATTCGAGAGGCATATTGTAGTGTATTTTTTAAATATATTTTCTTATATATTTTTTGTGAATAGAAGCGTTTCGCAAATTTAAAAGTGAAATTTTGTTTATTTAAATGGAATATCATAAAGATATTTTGTTTTTTTAATTAAAATGTCATATTTTTTTTTGTTAAAATTCGAAAGAATATCGAATTCTGTGTGAAAACGTATAAACCTTTAAAACTCTAAATAAAATAGTTAACGGGATATTTCACTTTGTTTCTTGAAAGTTTGCTCCGCGTAATTCGATTTGACAGTTTTATTGGAAAATTTATCGCTAAACGTCTGTACATAAATATAGTATCAACTTGATAGTTAGTTTATGCATTATAGGCGCGAGTCAATGGAAGCAAAGACGTAATTTTCCAACCGGTGCACGGAAAGAACAATTTTGCTGAATTCAGATCTAAAAATAATTTTTGTTTAATAATTAAAATAATTTTGTGCGATAGTCAAAATGATTGCTAGAATATCAAAACGTTTTATAGCAATGCTTATCAGTTTTAATTCCAACAAATTATTTTGATAATTCAACAAAAAATTATTTTCAGATCTGTATTTAACAAAATTTTTAGATTTTTCAACAAAATCGTTCTTTCTGTGTGGATTAATTGTGACGGAGAATTTCTATGATCACGTTTCAGATACAACAATGGGACTAATTTCTATGGGTACATTAAAAAATATTATATCACACTAACAATACCAGAAAATATGAAGCAGTGAATTCTTAAAGCATACGCTTATTATTAGGACAGAAACAATTCGAATCCTGTTTCCTCGATCATCAATACTACTGGACATTATTTTAAACGTAAAGTTATTTAAACGTAAAGTATTATTTAAAAACGTAAACGAAATTTTAAACCTACGTTAGAAAAGAGAAAGATAGTCATGTTAAAATAAGATTACTCGGGTATACTGTTAAGCGTCGCTGTTATATATTAAACTCTTACCTGTAATTTGATGTTACGTGAAGCATATATTATCGAAAAACAAAGCAAAATATTTGTTAATTATTAAGTCTAGGGCTAATAAAGGTTAATACATTTTTACTCAGAATCTGATATTTTATCGAATTTTAGCACAAAAAATATGACATTTTATTTAAAAAAAAAAACATAGTTGATCTTCAGCTCTGCGAAACATATGTATTTTTTTATGTGACTTCCGCCCACATAAAAAAATACTTGCACTATGTAATGTGTCCTTTGAAAATATGTAGCTTTTGCATTATATATAATATATTTTTTATAAAATGATTTAGAGATTATTCGAGCTATGCAAATTAGATATCCCACTCTGTATGTGATTTTGTAAAAATAAATATTATAAAAAAACTGACACCTCGCCTGATGTGTTGCATGACTTAATGATATATGTTCTTCAAAATGATGACTATCTGAACTTGTGCAGTAATTGAAATACTTTTAAAAATTATTAAATGCACTATAATAGCGCTTTGGAAAAATTCCAGATAAATTTTTTTATAAATAACTGTCTGTGCTGGAACATATTATTGAACCGTGCAATCAGCATCAAATGTTTGGCTTTCTTATAACGTTTATTTCTATAAATGTGTATTCTTTTTGCACTACGTACTGATAAAACAGATTTATGCTGCAAAGTGTTTAATGTATTTCATTATGTCCATTCATTGCAAAATAACAATTATTTCTACAACTTCCGTTGTATACTGAGTATCACCTTGTATATCGATTTTTATACATGCTTTTATA
The DNA here is from genome assembly GCF_000956235.1 of Wasmannia auropunctata. Lineage (NCBI taxonomy): Eukaryota > Metazoa > Arthropoda > Insecta > Hymenoptera > Formicidae > Wasmannia > Wasmannia auropunctata. The sequence continues at coordinate 90,492 of NW_012027682.1, forward strand.
TATATATTTTTATATATGATTTAAAAAAATGCAATCAATAATTATCCTAATACGTTGAAAATCCCCCCCAAAAAAGAAAAAAAAACGAAATATACTGATATTAATTAATCAACATAATATGGATTTGCTTATGAAGTTATTAATGTGCAAATACATATTTGATAGAAAAAAATATAGTATTAATTTTAGTTTTATCTTGTGTTCATTATCCTTAATATAGACTGTATTATTAATTATTTCAATTGTTAAAACTTGATAGTATAAATGCTATGTGCAGGTCAGTTCCTGGAGCAAAAGATGGTTCACGCATATTTTTTTATTCGTTGTCATACTTCTGTACAGCATCGCCGGGGCGATGATTTTCGTAGCGGTTGAAGGCACGGTCGAGCAAACTGCTGTCTTGGACATCCGGAAGAAGAGGTAGGTTAAACAAAATATGAAATTCGTAAGTCGACTAGAAAATATCTAAGTATCAAGAGCTCCAACATATTTATTCGATGTCGTAAACGTCACAAATAACATATTCTTGCCGATACTTAATACGAAATATTGTCTAGCTGTAAAACACTTAAAGCTAAGATTTATGTTGACCACGAACCAGCAGAGAGCACTTTCACGAATTTTTATTGGCCATTACAAAACGCGATCTATTTACCTCTTCATTAAAGCGTAGTGTTTGTTGAATGCGTGCCAAAGGATGCAACGAAAATCGCAAGAGATCGTCGATTGTTCTGGAAAGATGCGGGAGTGAACTAAGAAGTCGAGCGAATCTTCCGAATTAACAAAAAAAAAAAAAAGGGGAAAGAAAAAGGAAACGCCATGTTAACGTGCATTTTAGCGTATTAATGATCCGTCGTCTTCCGTACGCAATTACAGTCTTAACATTCGGTGATTAATGTGGATTCTAATCTACATATAATTCTCATCTATTTGTAATATGCGAGCTTGATGTAACGCTGCGGTTTCAATACAATCTCGTTGTCGATAACATCAATCCTGTCTCCTGCCTATATAGTTCTGTCGATGCCGCGCGTCTAGTTTGTGGAAACAATTGTTAGTCATACTAACCGATATTGGATTTCACGGTCGATCAATATTGTTTGCCGGGCTGTTTTAACGCCACTTGCTTTCGATTCTATTGCGTGATTTCTATACTTCTCACAAAAATCAATATCCTTTACTTTTTTCTTTTACTTTCAACTGAATAGTAGAGGTGTGCGAATCAAGTATTTGCATGATCGAATTGAATCGAATCGAATTTTTTATAACATGTTCGAAATCGAATCGAATCGAAACTGAATCAAATTTTTACCAGATCAATATTACATATTAATTTAAACGTAATAAATATCAAAATTTATGATTTACATTATTTTACGCAATAATTTAAACAAACTGAAAACCTGTTTTTGATTTACATCTCATTACAAAGGATCATGATCTTATGTGACATTTTAAACTAGAAAATATTAATAATATGTGTATACACGAATAGTTAGAATGCTTTCGAATATTTTATTAATCTAGGTATATAAATACATTACATGTATCAATACTTTACATGTATCAAATACTTATTTATATAAATACATTACATGTATCAATACTTTACATGTATCAAATACTTATTTATATAAATACATTACATGTATCAATACTTTACATGTATCAAATACTTATTTATATAAATACATTACATGTATCAAATACTTATTTATTAGATAAGAATAATTGGTCGCACGAGAGATGTAAATGAACAAAATAAAATAGGCAATTGATTCGAATTCGAACTATTCGCACACCTCTATCGAATAGTTCGACAAAAATAATTGCGTCGATTGTTTTGTTTCTGCGAGAGGAACTACGTAAAGTAATTTAATTTTCTCTGTGAAAGATATTATTAATTAACACGCAATAACAATTCGAAAACTGCAGCAAAATTGTCACAAAAGTATCGCCAAATGTAATATCGCGTATCGTTTCATGTACTCTGCCGAGCACGATCTCGTGCTCTTTTGTAATTTTCCCCACAATTTTCTGGCTCTATCGATTGGCTTCTGGACGAGGGCTAAATGAAGTTTTCGACGGTTATCCTTGTCCATAAGAAAACAGTTTTGCGTGACAGATGCGATAATATAAGATCGGTTAAATATTTTAACGTACATTTATATTGTACACGGTATTTAGATGATGAGCATTAAAGAATAACGAGGGCTGTCGAGAGACATCGAGAGAGATCATTTCTGCTTTATGAAGGTCAAGGTGAACGTTCATCTCGGAATTACGGTCGAAAGAAATTACACTTAGGATATAAATAGTGAAGATACTTTGCCATGATGGCATGCCGGCGAAATATTGTACCATTAACAGTATCCCATTAGCTTAAATTTAATGTAACTCAAAGCGCTCGCGCGATTATTAATTCGGAAATAGCCATCCCCTGATATTGATGATTATAGCGTGCGTGTCTCCGGTATCTCTTATGTGACTAGGGATCAAGTCTAGAAAGTTTCGCCTTAAATTAACCCCCGAAATCAAGGAGTGGTTGAGAATTCCGTCTCCTCCGCGATAATAGAATGTCATTATGTCAGATTGGAGTAAAACTCTCTTTTTTATTGGGCAGACGCGCCTTATATTGGAATACCGCGTAGTCTAATCCAGTATCGAGGGTGTTTTAATTACTATCATTCTCGTGGCTTTCGATGTATTTACCCAAGCGGAACAATAGGTCAGGCTAACATTAAAATTACGTTAAAATTAATCGCGACCGATCGAAAAATGATCTTTATTAATCATTTTGGAGTCATTTTGACGTTATCTGATGTCATCGTGACGTCAAATGTACGCCTGTTCTCTTTTTGTTCCGCTTGAATACCCTGCCACAGGGTTGGGAAGTAATTCATTACTTGTAACGAAGTTACAGTTACTTTTTTCCAATAACTGTAACTTAACTTTGTTATTTTCTTTCCATGTGTAACTGTAACTTAATTAGATTTTTTAAGTAACTAGTAACTAATTTAATAGTTACTTTTACAGTTATTCGTACTTTATATATGTCAAATTGTCACTTTCATGGATCAAAATTATGCAACATTTTCAATCACCTAATCGTAATGTTGATTGTAATTATGCGAAATATTTAAATGCTCATAATAAATATGCGCATTACTCTTCTTTTTTAAATAAAATTATATAATATGTAAATGTAAACCAGTATTTTTTTATAATGATAATGTTGTTTTATTAAAAGTAACTAAAAAGTAACAATTCGTTACTTTTCAGAGTCAGTAACTTGTAACGGTAAACTAGTTACTTTTTGAGAGACAAAAAATGTAACTGTAGTTACTTTCACAAAGTAACTTTCCCAACCCTGCCCTGCTAACGAAAGTTTGTCTTGATTTTAATCAAGAAAGTACTGAATATTGGCAAAGTTTATATGCCACGGAGACACATTTATTACCTTGAATTTTATTGAGAGTGACACGTGTCACGAAAGGCTCGCCCACGAAGATTTTCGTATTCTGCGGAAGGACTGGGCTAAATTGGCTCAAGCTAGTCATACACGAAAGAGAAATTCGAAAAGAACTCGGAGCTCCTTCATAATTTACTTGATATATAAAAAAAAGTTATATATGTTTCTGCACAGTAATTTTTTGAGTAATATATAGTAATAAGTAGAGCACAGTAAGGGTGCGTTCCTACTGAGCGCAGCACGCGTCGCGTCATCCGAATTGACCAATCAAAACATCCCATTTTATTGCGTAATTTGCCGCGCGATCCGGGATTTTATACAAAAAAAGATTCTTTTATCTCTAGAATATTGAGTAACCTAATCGAAGCGTCTCGCAAAGAGTTGCACGACAAATAATGCAATGAAATAGGATATTTTGATCAATTAATCGTGACGCGACGGAAGACGCAACGCGTGACGCGTTCAGTGGAAACGCACCCTACCCACACAGCACAAATGACTGTTTGCCGGCTAATAGTCGACTTTTTTCAGTCAAGTTAAAGCCGACTATTAAAGTTGACATTAAGCCGTCTATTTCTAAGTTGGTTTTTGTCAACTTTAACTGTCGACTGTAAGTCGACTTAGAGTCAACCATTTTTAGAAAATCAAAGTCGTCTTTTACTGAATAATTACAAGACTGTCGCTAGATAGCGTTTGCTGGTATCTGTTTCTCGCATTTAAAATTTGTCGAACTCC
>NW_012027682.1:94718-162809 GCF_000956235.1 Wasmannia auropunctata
GTACCTGCACACTGGACGCGGAAACGCTTGCCGCGCGGCAAGACACAACGCGGTAGCCAATAGAAGTGTCATCTTTCTTTAGGAGCTGTAAGTTTATTGGCTACTGCGTCGCATTTTGCCGCGCGGCAAGCATTTCCGCGTCCAGTGTGCAGGAGCCCTTAGTCTGACTTTGAAGTCGACTTTAGACTTTTTCTGCCGACTGACAGTCGACTTCGTGCTGTGTGGGTAGAGTTACGAATAACATATTCCTAGTAGCAAGTAGTGCAGTCAAAGGATAAGAAAATAAAATAATGCGAGTATTAAATTGATCCAATATTGAACATAGCTTTTACTGAAACGCGGAATATAAGAAGAAAATTAGCCAATTTGTACTTATATTTTTGCAGTTGGATGTTTGTAATAATTTCCAATATTTAAATCAAATTTTAGCCTGAATTTCCACGAATATTTGACATAAATGTTTTCTATCGATTGTAGAAATGATACGCTCGAGACGATTCGCGGATTATGTGACGACTCGGTGTTGGCGTCAGACTTGTCCCGCTGGAGAGGAGCAGCGGTGTACGAGCTGACGCAATTCGAAAAAGACCTGTACGAATATTACGGCCGGAAATTAATGGACAAGGGCCACCATGTGTGGACATTTTGGAATGCCGTGTTCTACTGCGGCACCATTTACACAACCATAGGTGAGTACAATATCTCTAGCCACGACATCTCGCGTTCGATAATCGCTCCTCCGCAATACTTTCAGCGTCTCTGATCTTAGCACAATTAACGCGACATAAAATTTTACAAGACATAGCTCCTTAAAATTTACAAATGTAGTTCCTCAATTTCTAAATTAATAAAAAATTCTGGTATTGCACTTGTATGACAATCTATCTGGTATTGCACTTGTATATCAATAATATTATTTTCGTATCGAACGAAGAATTCGTTTTCACGCTTTTTTTAAAAATATACTCAACACATGAAAATGTTTATTTTCTTTGAGAAAAGAAGCGGGCAAAAAGAATGATGAAGTGGTGCTACTTGCGTGATGTACGCGTATCTGGAAATAGAGCGATTTTCGTGCGAGACATATTTCCGTACACGTCAAGAGCAGAAGAGCTGGGTGTCTTAAGAGGCTCCATTATTAGGACAAAACGCTTTGATTCTGACAAAACATCGGGACGGTGTCTCAATTCACGTCCATCCCCCGTTTCCGTGAAACTCGCGGCAGTTATTTTTATTTGTACGGCTTGATGCGATTTGGTTTATTTATTTTGCACAGTTTTCTCTTCGAGCGAGAGATCGAAAGCCCGCAGAGAGATAAACGCAGCGGGAGATACGCGTATTGCGTTAGAATGTATGTGTATCAATATGCCGCGTGCATGATGCGACTGATTTCGAGTTCAGTTCTTGCATATTGCTTGGCAATTTGGCATGCAGGTTTATATGGGTTGTGCAGACTTCTGGTAATACAGATGAATGCGATCTGAATGGAGATGTGTTGGTGGCAAATGATACGAATTTATTCCTTGTATAGGAGAAATAATATCATTATGTTATCGATGGAAATCTCATTAATGGAAAGCTCTTCTTTCCGTGCAGTAATATTTTATGAATATTAGAAATGGAATAATTGCCCTTATTTGTGATTCGACCAGAGTCCTATTTCCCTAATTTGTCAAACATTCGATTACTTACGATATTACGAACATATTACGACAATGAGCTATTTGAAAAGGAAAATAGAATGATAGTTGTATTTAACTATCATTACTAGGTATATTGGTCGATATATATTTTACAAATATTTACTATGTTACAATTTATCCGTTTACAAATTATTTATTGACAATTTAATGCGCCTTCCCATAGCAAAATGTGATAAAGCGTGATAAAATAAAGTTCTATTGCAGATTTTTACACGAAAAATTCACACTTTTAACTTTACTATGATGCACAACGTATATGACCCAGTTTCCTAAGTGCTCCGAGCAATTTTCGCTCTCTTGCGCAAAAATTGATACGTACGCATGATCAATATATAACTGATATGCAACTCCGGGAAATGTTTTATTCGCTGACGCATCGCCGTTTTGCGCGCGTATCATTGTAGTCTCTATCAAAATCTTTGATATATTTCAATGTATCGGCGATGGTATTTCACTAATATTTCGATTTACGATCGCAAAGATACGAGAGACAGTAAAAACAGAGGCGATTGTTATAAAAAATAGATAAATATAAATAACAAAATAAAATGATAGGAAAGTTCAAAGAATTTCGTTGTAAGTTGCTGCTTTCGCAATTGCTTTTTCATATATTCGCACAACTTTTCACTTTTGTGGAAAATAAAAATTTCACGCAAACTGTTTACAAATTTAATTTATGATTTCAAAAAAAATTCAAAGTATAACATGTTGCGTTTACATGAGGAAATGAACCTTACGACACAGATTATCTAGAAATATTGATTTCCTCGTGTTTATTCAGACATATTCGCACTATTTATACACGCGTTTGATTGCACGCGTGTACCTGCGTAAGAAGACCATGCGGTCTAAACGCTACGTGAGATACATGGATGACGTTAAAGTTAAAAAAAAAAAAATTCGATGAATTCTATTCAGAGAGAACCGGCTCGAAATTCGTCAACACCTCCGAGATATTGCGACGTTCGCGTAAACGTAATAAAATGCATTCACGGATAAGCGTGCATGCTTTATGCATGCATTTCTCTTGCCGTCTTGACTGTGAAAAATTTGGCGATTCGAACACTGCGCACATTCATGCGTGCAGCTTCCTGAACGACGACTTTGTGTTATGCCCACGCGTACTATTTCGAGTGTCTCTGTCGTTATGTAACGGAAAAGAACGGTGGGTAAGATGATCGTAGGAAGACATAGACAAGCGTGTCACCGTGTTTTCGACTTCTCGAATGGACGCGAAGCGCGAGAAATCCTCTCTCTCTCTCTGTCACGACATTTCTTCGCTCGACCGAATTAAGCGCGCTTACTCAGCCGCGGCGCATTGTGATATCGGATGGAAAATATCGTGCAAATTTGCCGAGACACTTTACGCAAGCCGATATCTGACTGGCAATTAAATGGGATCGCGTCAACGAATGTTTGTATGGTAAATCGTCATTCTCATATCCGGCGAATTTTAATTAAATCCGCGTGCGAGGAAACGTTGCCAAATATACGAATTGATGTTTCCAAATTGCCTCATATATTGTTGTTGTATATATTATTGATACGTGTATATACATAGATTTATTTCTCATGATTTATATTTATAATATATTTATTTATAAAAATTCTTTTTAATAAACAAGAACAATATATATTTTAAAAAATAAATTAATAACGTTAGAATTAATGAATGAATTAATATTCTTGTGTTCTGTAAAATAATTTTGTCGACTTGCAAGTGCATATATGCAGTATTTTACTGCATACAAACAATATACGAATTCACGTTTTCCATCAACAATAAGCTCTTATCTCTCTGATTCCGTTCATGGTTTCATCTTGATTATTATTAATAGTCATGTTGATAGTCATTAATGGACGTCGCACAGTATTGCTGCGATGCCAAGTTGAAATAGTAATGAAAGTGATTGTTCTGATGAAACTTAGTAGATGAAAACACGCTTCTCCGAATTGTATTTTGGTCCATAAATTACGCTCGACTCCGAATCGCTAACGAAATGACAAGAGATAGTCACACAAATGTCTACTGATATTTAGTCGAAAAAGTCTGTTTAAATTGTTCGATTTGCTTTATTTTTTTAGGAGTCTTACTTGTATTATTTCAGTAACGTCCTTGTTAAATACATCCATTTTCTATTTAATTTCTATTTTTTGTGAAGAATATTTGCATAAAAATTAAATTGGAATAATGATTTTATTAACTCTGCCGTCAATATTTTATAAAGCAAGATAATATTATTTTGAAATCTATTTTTTATATGTTTGTAAAATTATAAAAAAAAAAGTGTTTCTCTCTTACAATAGTGTATTGATTTAAATACATGAAAATGACTGTTTTATAATGTTCTTTCTTCGCTAACTTCATTTTAGTTAATTATCCCATTTGATTTAAATCACTATTATTTGAGTTAATAATTTAATCATTCTACAATCTACATTATTATAATTCTGCCTTTTGTCTTATTAATTGCTCCATTTAGATATCAAAAGCATAATAATACAGTTGTAATAGTTACGAAGCTATTACAATTGAGCTAACAATAATTTAGGCCGTAGGCTCTTCCATATATACTTATAATTATATGCTATATAATTATAAGTTTAACTCTACAAAGCATCATTTATAAGAGTACAATATTACATAGATATTTACTATCCAATCATAATTGATATAATTTATAATCCTTGTAAATTCTTTTGTAACAAATTGATTAATTATGCACATCGCCAATATGTTAAAATATTTATTTTTTACGAAAGAGTTTCTAGTTTGTTTAATATTATTTAAGTACGTTATGTAATCTCTTATCTGTTTTTTTTTATTTTTCCACTCATTTTTTCCTTCGTTTCTTTATTTTTGTATTTGTTTCTTCATTAATTCTTCATTATATTTTATTCAATTTACAAAATTTACAAATTTACAAATTACAAAATTTAAAAGATTATTTACGACTTTTAAACAATGGGTGTATCTTCAGGCAAATCCATTATAAAACTTTCATTTTTGATGAGGTCACGGGGTCAGAGAGCCACCTCGGTCTCCCGATTCTGGTTAGTGCAGTATAATCTTCGGGCGGTGCTACCAGACGGGTTGCAGTGGTGCAGGCGCGGCGTCGCGACGCCAAAGCTGCGGTTTCGATTGCGCGTGACGCTCTCGCTCGATATCCGCCGCGGCGAAGCCGGTCATCCGGTTCCGTCGCTGTAGCTGGTAGCGGCAAACGTGCCGACGGTGGTGGTGACGCGTGGTGGTGGTGGGAGCAGCCTCCGTTTTATTTCTGTCACGGCCTCGTTGGGGCTGGCCTCGCGAGTGCGTTCCTTTCGCGAGAGTCTCTCTCGTGTACACGAAGACCGTCGAACGACGACGACGACGACGACGACGACGACGACGACGACGACGACGGCGACGACAAAGAGTCGCGCGATGGAGGACAGTTACATAGTTCACAGACGTCGCAAGGCGTTCGCCAGGAAGCGCGAAAAGACGCCCGATCCCTCGTCGAGGGGTGCCGCGGCGCGTATGGACGCTTCGGACGATGAGGACGAGGAGAGGCGCGCCAGAATGGAGAGGATGGCTGAGGAAGCGGAGAAACTGGAGCAGCAACAGAAAGAAAACAGACTGCTGCAGCAGGAGGTGCCCTTGAAAGAACCGGAGAACAAGGACAAGAAAGGGGACAGGGACAATCGGGAACAGCGTCCCGCCAGAAGAAAGGACAGAACTGACGCGAGGAATTCTGTGAATGTGGATGACATGATCGCTGTACGCGCCGAGGTGGCCGCCAAAGCGGTGGCTGGAAATAGTTCGAAAACACGTGAGACTGACGTTGCAATGACTGGCGACAACAGCATGCGACCGGTAAAGCAGGTCGTCGAAGTAACGAAGAGACATGATGATGGTACCACGAAGAGAGATATCAACAGGCCTGAAAGGCCTGTTCAGGCGGTCAAAGATAATGTTCAGGTGGTCAAAGATAGCGTTGTCCAAGAAACGTCGGAGACCCCGAAAGAGACGAGCGGCGAGACCAGCAGACCTACTGAAATTCGTAAAGTCGAAAAGCGACTTAAAAGAAAGTCGAAGGAACGCGTGGAGAGATACAGCCGGTCAACGGACTCCAGCGATGCGGATGAAAAGAGCGAGTCAAGTCGCAGGCGGACGAAGTCACCGGAAACGGTCAGACCCAGGGTGAGAAAGACAAGCGGGAAGAGTCGAACCAGTGATCCGGAAGCACAGAAGAGGGATGCTGAGAGACAAAACCGAGAGAAGAGGTCGTCGAGTCGACAGAAGCTGGAAGACGAGCCTCGAATGAGGGATGGTTCCGCGCCACGTTCGAAACCTTACAGTCAAACCGAAGACACGGATGAGGAGCTGAAGAAGAGTGCAGAGAGTGTTCCACAAAGGACTATCGAGGAGCGAATGGTGAAGAGATCCTCAATCGGGATGAAGAAGCAGATCATCCCGTTGAGCAACGAAAGTTTGATCGAGGATTTCGCGAAGGCTCAAAGGGAGTACATGTTAAGAGAACGCAGCATCCTGGACCCGGTCGACCCGGAAGACACGTTTCAAGAGACGGTTGAAGTTAGTTCCTTGAGAAGACGAAAATTCAGTTTGGCGTATAGCGAGAGTGAGCAAGAGGACATTGTTCAGAACGTAACGCAGTCTTCCGATGCAGCAGACAAGAAAAAATCGTGGTTCTCCTGGTTGTCCTTCTGGCGCAGAAAGAAGAAGGATGAAGATACTGTAGAGAAGGATATTGAGGACGAACTGGAGCCCGTATCGAAAGTCGAGGAGGTCAAAGTGAAGAAACAAGAAGATGAGGGGAAGGTTACTCTATTGGATTTCTTTCGGGCTCTCAGAGACATCGTCAGCGAATTCAAGATGTTCGTGGAGCAGAATCCACGTGAGACTACGATCATCAGGCGGCTGCGCAATCGCTGCATAGCCGGACTGCTGCTCGCGATAATCTACTGCGGTCTCGGCGGCTTCGTCTTCCGCTTCGTCGAGGGCACCTTCGAAACATTGTACAAATGCGGCGTGAAGCGCGTGAAACGCGACTTCCTAGATACTCTATGGAATTACAGTCACAGTTTGAGGGAGGACGATTGGAAGAGCATGGCGCGCAGGAAGCTGATGGAGTTTGAGGAACAGCTTCACACAGCTCACGAAGCCGGCTTGCACACGTACAGCGGTCAAAAAAGTTGGACTTTCTTGAATGCGGTCGTGTATTGTCTCACTGTCATCACCACTATCGGTGAGAATTGTTGAGAAACGTTGTCTTAGGGAGGCTCAAGGTGGGAATAATTTTCCTGGTGTAAAGAGCTCGTCTTCTAGTAGCCTTCTTCTATTTTTTGGCACAACAATCTTGAAAATATCCAAAGTGCTTTTTAGAAAAACCTCGTGATGAAATAGCTTTTTCGAATTGAAGCAGTTTTTAGCACTATATGCGTATATATAAAATATCTTCTATGTTCTTTATCTTTTTTTATAATTAATGGCAAAGTATACATTAAGAATTGCATTATTAGAATTAACATTAATAAAATTTGAAATATTTAAATAAATCTGAAAAATTTTTACATTAAATAAAGAAAAAAAGAGGAATTATCAAAATCACATTTCTCAAAATACTTGTAATATTTATCTAACAATAAGTTTTTTCTCGTATTTCAAATCAAATGAACTTAAAACATTTTCTCGTATTTTCTTTTGGATTAAAATTCTGTCTCTCTCTCTCTCTCTTTCTCTCTCTCTCTCTCCTCTTATCTTACATTGAGATATATTCTATATCATACTATTAAATCATTATTGTACATAGCTAGTCTTAAAATTGTTGACAGTTTAATGTCTCGATTACTACGAAAAGATAAATTAGCATTATATCGTCAATGTAATTTATTTAGTATAACAGTGACATGCAAAATTAAGACAACTATCCATTATATGTTAGATAACTAGATGTGTTGTAAAAACTCATGAAGTTTCCTGAATTTGACATAAAATGATTTATGCATGTCGTATTGATTTTCTGATATAAACACAATGAAATTCTGACGGTGTCTACATACAAAGCATTAAGAGAAATACTGATTAAGAGAATGTACTGTTAGCGAAATTAAAATTAATTTTAAAAAGTCAAAGCATATGTACGTCTTAAGTAACTTTTTTTAATTGTACTTAGTTATTTTATAAAATTCAAATTTACTTAAAAAATTCATTAACAAATTTACGATATTTTTTTAAATATTATGTTTTAAATTCTGTTTGAATAGTTTGGTATCTATTATTTATATCGATTCAATCGCCAAAACGTATAAATTTGGAGCATGGGCAAAAATGCTTCGGAAGTTCGGCGTCGTTGACTCGTATTATGCAACGTTTACAATAAACACGGGGGGGGGGGGGAGGGAGAAAGGAAGAAAGGGAGATTAGATAATAAACTCGCAGAAAAAAATACATTTGACTGACATTTAAATTTAAGTTATATGACATTGATCGAATGTTCGATTACATTTCCTCAATCATACGAGCCAAAGTAATTGCAGCCAGTTTACGAGAAAACAACCGTAGCTCCGTTGAATAATCTAAACTTAGACTTTACTCGCGACGTGCGTAAACGTCCACTTTTGCAGCGACGATTCAGAGACCGCGCAAACAAAATAAACTATGTCTATTACGATTTCGTTCCATGTATGAGTCGTACAGTTAAATTTGGCAATATGATAATTATATTTTTATAATAAAATAATATAATATGCAATGTACCATATGTTTATATTTTTTATTATATATATAATTATATTGTATATGATATAAAATTATGTATGATTTTATTATATAATTTTATTATACATAATTACTCAAATAATATTAAACAAACTCTGTAATTTATTACACATTATATATAAAAATATACTATATATAAATAAATGTAATATAAATGAAAATATTATGTTATAAATATAAGTTTTAATATGGCAATTTTTCAGTTAATTTATCAGAATAAAGATAGCATAAATATATAAATGTAGTACCATATTATAACTGATAAATGGAACTAATGAGTTGAATAATTTTTGCAGGATATGGACATATTGCGCCAAGTACAAACACAGGAAGGGCCATCACGATAGTGTACGCCATTTTCGGCATCCCGATATTTCTCATCATTTTGGCCGACTTTGGTAAATTATTTACACGCGGTATAAAGTTCCTGTGGGCATTTGTGAGGAGGCTGTACTATACTGGTAGCTGCCGCAAAGTCCGTCGCACTGGACCCGTTCAGGTAAGACAATCCGAGCACTCTCAGAAAAGGATTATCAGTTAAAGAAAAAAAAATTAAAATTAATTACTCAACTTTTGAGTTTTCAGAATTTTTCACAATATTTTCAGTTTCTAATACTGTGCATTTTTAGTACATCTTTTGCATTCTATTTTTGATTACTTCTTTGTCTTCGATCGATCAATTGCTCCATTAATCGAGTCGATTAATAATTTCATTTTGTTCACTGTTCGCAGGAAGTTATGAAGGGCGTGCAACTCGTCTACGATTTCGCCAAGTTCCGGCGACCCTCGCAAATGAATCCGGAGGAGATCGAGGAAATGCAGAAGCTGCAGGTCCAGCAGCCGCAGACGGTCCTAAATGTGGACGCCAACGCGCCGGACACGCCGGGTACGCCGGCATTATCAGCGTTCGCCATCGATGACGAGTTCAATCTACCGATTTCGGTGGCGATCGTTATACTCCTGGCTTATATCTTCATAGGAGCCACCCTGTACTACCTGTGGGAGGAATGGGGCTTTTTCGAGAGCTTCTACTTCGTCTTCATCTCCATGAGCACTATCGGCTTCGGTGATTACGTGCCAGAGGTGATTATCTTCAGATCGAATCGTCATTCAGTCGAATCAAATAATTTAACAAATAATAATAACACTCTTCGTAAATTCATAGATAAAAATTTGTAATGTGATTTCTTCATCGACTTTGACAGAGTGGTCGATGTAAGTCGCACGAAATTTTGAAATATTGATCAGTTGAGAGTTACTTAAGTGGAATTAACGGAAGGTTATAATTAGCATATTTATCTAAGTAGCATTCTCAATTATTTATCATTCGCTATGACTATGTTATGTTAGGTCCGCGAAAATTCCGTTTGATTTGTCCTTAGCGCCTCTTTGAATTCGCCTCTCGAATTTTATTTGCGATCTCACGATAGAATTTCCATCTTGTACGGCAAACAATTAATTTATTCTCATGTTTCTTTTTTTCACGGTGGCGCTCAGATGGTAAGCCTTTTCACATGTAAGGTCTCTCGCAACGAAAAGCTATATATCACCGTATACATATATGTACATTATTTTTCACAAGCTTATTTTCTTCTCGTAAATCATTCCGTTAATTAATGAAGTAAAATCTTAGTCAATGAAGTTACAAATACTGTGAGATTCACGATTCGCAGAACTTAATGAATTCATTAATTGATTTAGAATCCCATATACATGGTGTGTTCGATAGTATATCTGGTGTTTGGCCTGGCGCTCACATCCATGTGCATCAACGTCGTGCAGGTGAGCGATAACAATTCTTCTTTAAACAATTAATAATAAATCCAATCAAGATTAATACAAATAATAAAGTCGCTAATATCCGTGCGATGACATAATTATATTCCTTATAATTATGTCGTAACGTATAATTATAATAGTTTCTAATTGAATCTAGTTTAACAGTAGCTAAACATTAGTTATAATAGACATCTACGATTCTATCTGCAGTATCGATCTTAATTTGATTTTTAAGCATTCTATAAACGAGTTAATTATTATTTTTATAACGTTTTATTTATTTATTTTTTTAATTTTTTTATTAAAGAAAATTTCTAATTACAGAAAATACATGTGTGAGTATGGAACGCACTACAATCTTCTTAAAATCTTACCGATTTTGTAATTATTGTTGTAGTTATGTAAAACAATATAATTATATTTTTCACATGATTTCACAGTCCTTAATTATCATACAATTATAATTAAACCTTATTCACTGTTATCAATATTTTAATATTTTTTCTCATCCTTATATAGATATATAGGACAACTTTTATATAAATTTCAATAATAAATTTCAATCATATACATATATATAAGAAATATTTTATGCTAGATGCGAAGTATTTTGACATTATTGTTGTTAGTTAAAGACATTCTGTTTGGCATCTCTTATTATTGAAATTTATGTAAAAGTTATCCTACATATCCATAAGGATGAGAAAAAATATTAAAATATTGATGACAGTGAATAAAATTTAATTATAATTGTATGATAGTTAAGGACTGTAAAAAAAATATATATATATATTTGTCTATTTACAAAAAAATAATAATTTTATCGAATCTCAATGATCAAGAATTAAAGCCGATGATGCGAAAGTACGTGGAAAAATAATGCTCATTAAATCCCATCGAATTAATCTGCTTAATGCGTGTCGCCAGGTGATGTTATCGGATTCATTCAAGCAAGCGAGTCAGAAGATCGGAGCCACGATCGGTTTCGAGGTCGCTGAGGATGACAACTCGGTGAAACCGGCGCCGCCGCCACCGGTCGAGGTCGCGGATGTCCACACGAGCGCGAAGGAGTCTGACAGCGGCGAGAAGATTGCGCCTAAAGCCAAGCAAGAGGACGTCGACCTGTAGATGCATTTCTTTCAGGAGAAACTCCTACGCGTCTCGATCGAGCGCTTGTTTGAGCTAATTTCTCGGAATACGCGAGATCCGTCTCTCTCTGTCTTTCTCTCTCTTCCTCTTTTTTTCTCTTTTTATCCGGTTTTAAGAGAATACTCGTCTGTTGGCTTATGCAACGCAATGATGATACGCGGTAATCATCGCGGCACGCACGCAATCGAGCTTCGAAGGACAATCGCTGTCGGGACCGTCTTTTTATACTTGAGACTTGCAGAAGAAGTGCGGCGAAGACAATTAACTCGGGAATCTTGAACGCTTTTCGTAATTGAATTTGTGTGCGTTGTGAATTTTGATCAGGTCCAATTAATCTCACGGGACTCAATACTTTTAAGTTCAATTTTGGATATCCAAGTTCCTCTCTCTCTCTCTCTCTCCCTCTCTGTCGACGCAAAGACGGTCCCGATCGTCTCGGCGGCGCAATGGAATCTTCAAAGTACTGGTACACTACACGTCCGTTTATATCGTTGAAATCGCAATCGAGTGAACGCGATTTTCTCGACTGTGTGTACATATGTATTTTCCGAGACGCGCGAAGAGATATAGAATAGTGATTTTATGAAAACTGGAGATTTAATCGCGCGTGATCGAGCGAGTGTGATCGAAGAGATGGAGCTCTCGACGAACGAAATTCGCGTGTAAAAACGATTATGCACAATCTAATGCATCGAGACGAATTTATTCGGAACAATATGCACAATTGTTATAATCGTATCGCGTTTTGTCAGACGAGAATCTTGTAGATCGGGTTTATGACAATTTTTGAGAGAAAGGCTTGAAAAGTCGCGTCAATAGTGCAGTGGAATAGCAACTGTTCCTTGTAATTTTATTTTTGTAATTTTAAACATGAATTAAAAAATTTATGAGAAAAAACTTTAAAATTTTTAAAAATATTTACAAAATTCCGTGATATATTTATAGAATTTTTATAAATATGGAATTTTATGATTATGACAGTTGTACAAATATAAATATAAAACAAAAAATGTATGCCACATTTTTTCCTATTTTTTATAATCATATATTCCACGAAACTATTGGCGAATTAGCGCAATCTACGACAAATTAAAATGTCTGTTATAGCGATATCTCCAGTGATAATCTATAATTACGACGAATTGCGAGGATCTATTTTTGTCAAAATAGTACATCGAAAACAAAGGAACTATCGCTACTCCGCAGCTGCTCTTGCCAAATGTTCGCGGGTAACAATACGTCTCGCGATTTATTTTTCGTAGTCTACTAGTCTAGTGTCTATTGACAATAAATATAAGGAAAAAAATGGATATTTTGTATATTCTACAGAGTTCGTGTGATTTTGTGATTATTCTCCTTCTGAGTTGATTTTTGTACGTCGCGCGATACGAAATTCGCAAGACAATTTACTTCAAGGCCTGAATTTTAATCGTTTATTTGCGATAAGTTATGATGTCGACGATTTTCCCGTTGGGATTGTGAAAGAAAGTTACGGTAATATAATAGTCTTTTTGTAAAAAGCACATTTAATTTATGCAATTTACGCGGCGATTGCTTTTTAAGTGACATCTCATCGACGTAAAGAAAACTAAATAAGAAATAAGTAAAAAAATTTATTTTAAAAAATATACGGAAATTTATTGCATGTGCGTATATAAAATTGATAGAACTAATTTTTAAATTAATATCTGCAAAGAAATTTAAAATTCTTTGCGTTAATTTTTAAAAAATTGAAAATTCGAAATTTTATAGATTAAATTGTTCTTTAAATTTCTCTTTTCGTAATTGCTATGAATGCTCTAATCGTTATAGAATGTAATTGTAATATAATGAAGGGATACAAAACCTGACGGGAGAGTTCCGATTTTCGCGATGGAGACAAAAACACTCGTGCCTTTTCAAAGATGAGATTATTTGTTAAACTTTTACAATAATTATATGGCAAAGATTCTTGTGTGTGATACAGTTCAATCTACAATCAAAACACACACTCATACACTTCGCTACTTGAATATTATTTTTCTTCTATGTTAAAAAAAAAATGCGATAAAGTGGTTTAATGAATAATATGTATAGTATTTTCGTCATTTTACTACTCGTTGAAAATTAAATCCATGTAAATTATGAGAGCTAAGTGTATAAATCACTGTAATAAGATATTGATACTATTGTAATTATCGTTTATCGAATTTACCTACCAATAAACGTTTAAAACAATACAATTAGACTGATATTTACACTAACTCATTATAAGAATTAATAATTTTATTTTAATTTTGTGATTTTTACATCAGTTCTTTTCTTTTTGTTTATAATAAGCTTCTTCTTTTAATAATAATAACTATGCTTTTTTAAATAATTTATATTTCTCTTTAAATATAATAATTTTATCATCTTGTAGTTTGTTTTTTTTTCTTTTTCTTTTTAATTCTTTTCTATCGGCAGACAGGAATACTAAGTCCTTTTTAAAACTAATTAATTTCTTTTTAAAAATACCTACTAAATTTATCATTTTTAATGTTCCTTCTCTTTTAGATTTTGATCAAGTTTCGTTTTCTTAAAATAATGATTTATAACTCTTTCCTTTTGCAATAATTACTTTCTCTTTAAACAGACTCTTTCGATTGTTCGATGGCTCGAGAAATTGGTCGATATAAACTCTCACATACCTACCTTTCTACTGTAAGGCTTTCTGTTGGCAATCCTACATCCAGCCGTCCAGGCGAAGTCAGTGTTGCTGTTGTATACCTCCAGTGGGGAACCAAGATGGCCGAAGGATGACAATATACAGCTGTCAACTGGTGCGAACGAATAACATTTCAAAGGAATTGGAGGGAAAATGTCTCACGTGCAGTATGTGGACGAGTTGGTAAAGGAGTACTTGCTCTTCAGGGGTTTTAGCCAGACCCTGAAGGCCTTCGATAATGATCTGAAAGCGGAAAAGGAAAAAGGATTTAGGGTGAGGATGATTATATGGCAGAATAACAAAATATCCAGCCAAATGATTTGTATGCCTTATCAAAAGTATTGAAGTAATGCCTTTTCCTTATCAAAAGGTCGAAGACTCAGGCTAATTGCGCGATACATTCGTCGTTGTTCTATCAGTCTGTTTGCTTTATTCTATTCTGTTGTACTTATATTCTTTATACATGAAGTGTTACATATGCATAGAAATATTTGTATATATAAATTATATGTGTTATTAGTGAAAAATTATTATATCTCGGTATCTCAGGAAGGTAGCTTGATATTCGACAATACATCTGATTGCGCAGGTAGACAAAATAGTCGATCAATTAATGCAACACATATACAACTATGATCTGACGTCGCTGAGAGAATTATGGGGGCACTTTGATACTAGAATGTTTTGCCGACTGGAGAGTCATTTTACGCCTGCAATCAGAAAGTTGGAGAACGCCGTGCTGAAAATGTACTTGGTTAACGCGGCTGTGAATGGCAAGCAAGACAAGATACAGGAATTCTTCACCAAAATGACACCAGAGCTGCAGGGTCAGTCGGAATGGAAGGAATGGTTTGGTATGTCTCTCTCTCTCTTTCTCTCATTCACTTACGAATGTATGACACTTCAGATCTAGAAGATTATAATCTGTATCTTTGCTTAAAAATTGCAGCTTTCGCCTTTGTCAAAAATCCCGAAGACAATCCAGTTTACTCGGTCCATTTTAGCAGGCAGTGGCACGACACCATGCTGGTATCCCTACACAATTTCCTAGCAACAATCTTTCAAGTGAGTAAAAAAAAGCACTTCCATCACCGTGCAAAGCTAAAATCAATTTCTTCAGATAAACGAAAACAATAAAGATTTATGTAGTACGACCTGCAAAATTAGAGAAAAGTTTATTATTTTGATAATTTAAAAGAAATAGGTCTTTACCTTAATATATTTGATTTATTATTTTATTTGAATACACTTATTAAAAAAATGATTATTTTTTAACGCATTTAACTGCATTTTGTGCCGTAACATAATAAGATAAGAGACACGCGACTGTATGGTACGAAATACGATACGAATGATGAGAAATTTAATATGCCGTTATCTTACAATTAGTGTATGCCACAACCGACATTACTCACGATTGACGAAGATACGAATAAGTTAAAACGACTGCAAGAGGAGAACGAAACACTGAGGCAACGGTTGAGTGATTCCGTTAAGATAGAAAGCGTATCGGATGTGAATCCGGGCCCGGCACCTCAGCATCCCCCCATCATGGATGATTTTTACATTATTGCTCAGTACGTTCACGTTTCGCTTGTATTTTATAAAAAAAGAAAGAGTTCTACGATTCAATTATTGACAATAAATAGAGATTACAATTAATAGAGAGTCGCCGTTACTGGAAAATCCAAAGACACTGAGGAATCTCATAAGAAATATTGGCGGTGGGTCCAGTCCGATCCTAAGCAGAAAGCCTGCAACAAATGTAAAGAAAAATGCGGAATCTGAGATGGTCTCGACCAAACGGACGAACACGAAGGGACGGGTGAATTCGATTAGCAAATCCGAGGCAGTCGCCAAGAGGAGCATCAGCTGTGATTCAAGATTAAATAGTTCTAGGAAAAGAGACTCCTCTATCGACACCGCTATCGACAGGAAAACTAAGGAAAAAATAGATTCTAGTTATATTCTCTTAAGTCAGGTGAAAAAAAAACTACTAATCTCGGAAAATTTTGACTGTTAATTATCTGAATTGTTGATTAATTATCATCTTTCTTACAAATACGTGTAATGTTCACAGGAGGAGTATACAGAGCATAAAACCTCCATAATTCAGTGCAAGAGTAACGCGAGCGGCTCGTACGTCGCGACGGGCGACGCCGACGGTGTCATCAAAGTGTGGACACCGATTCCTTCACCAAAGTAAGAAAAAAAATTCCTCATACCTTTGCCTGTCAAGCGTCGTCTACAATGAGATTTAAGACTTAAGATTTAAGAAAATTGACCAATCACAATCGATTATTCTTCTCACGTGAGACGAATAATCGACTATGATTGGTAAGTTTCTTTTTAAATCCTAAGTCTTAAGTCTTATTGTAGACGCTTCAATGATAGCATCACAGTAATACGTAATACTTGTCTACATTCGTATTGACAGGACTGTTACTACGTTCACTTCCGCCACGGCGAATTCGAACAAAGCTATCACCTCGCTGGACTGGATCTCGAAGAACGAACGCTATTTCCTGCACGGCGACAATAACGGTTTAATCCAGCTGCACGACACGCGAGACTGCAAAACGCTCTGGGATATCCAGCACGAGAATTCGCGGATCGTCACTTTGATCTGCAATCCAACGGAATCGACGTTCGTCTGCTCCGTGTCGGACGGCAACGAGGGCAAGCTGCTGCTGTACGATATAAAGACGCGGAAGCTCGAGAGAACGTTGCCGCTGGAGCAGAACGTCACCGCTTTATGCTCCGCGTTCAATCACAACGGCCAATTACTTATCACGGGATTGTCCAATGGCAATATACTGATACACGATCTGAGGCGAAACGAGATAATAGACAATCTCAACTGCCACTCTAGCCCGATAATCGACATAGAGTTAATTAACGATTTTACGAATATTTGCGCGCAGAGCGAGGACGGCAAGCTGTGCCAGAGGAGCCTGAATCACTTCGGGAAGATCTTGTGGGAGACCAAGATTAAGATCGAGAAGAACCCCGTTCACGGAAAGTTGTTTACCTTCGATCAGAGCGGCAATTATATGTTACTCTGCACGCAAACTGGAGGAAATATATATAAGGTACACTTATATGGAGGATATATTTTATACAAATATATGCTTGATAAGAAGGAGGGGGGGGGGGTACAGTGGGGTAATTTGAATAGCGAGGTAATTTGGATAATAGTAGGCATTTGCAAGAATTTCAGAAAAATAAGAGATTTTAAGATGCATTTCATGCACACATTATACAGATTACACAGATACATTTCACATTATTGCAAAAAGAAAGAGGAATAAATTATCATTTTAAAACAACGAAACTTGATCAAAATCAAAAAGAGAAGAAACATTAAAAATTATAAATTTAGTAGGTATTTTTAAAAAGAAATTATTTGGTTTTAAAAAGGACTTAGTATTGCCGATAGAAAAAAATTAAAAAGAAAAAAAAACTGTAAGATGATAAAATTGTTATATTTAAAGAGACATATGAATTATTTAGAAAGGCGTAGTCATTATTATTAAAAGAAAAAGCTTCGTTAAAACAAACAAAAAGAAATGATATAAAAATCATAAAATTAAAATAAAATTAAACAATGTATCTTAAAATCTATTTTTTTCTGAAATTCTTGCTTACTATTATTCAAATTATTCTATTGTACCCTATCGATTGGGTGTGATATTTAAGTACTTATTCTGGTACATATACACGCGAACTTTTCTGTCTTGTCAGATGCCACCAGGCGCGCAGGGAAAGATACTAGAGCTAGGCGGACATAAGGGTACCCTATGCTGCGACTGGTCGACTGCCAATCAATCGGGAACTTGCATAACCGGGGGTGCAGAAGGAAAAGCACGAGTGTCAACGCTACTCTCACCATGATATAGAAACAAAATTAGCATATGTGTAAATTCGTAAGGCAAAAATAGCTACTGATGATATTAGTCGAAGTAAGACGAAAACAGTTACTGATGATATTAGTCGAGGATCTTGTAGATATTATTTTATTCACTGTGTTAAGCGACTGTAGAATAAGTGCATTTTAAGACATTATACTGTATCGCCAAACCATTGGTGATTTGTGTAAAAAAGATTCGAATATTTTATGAAAAGTACAATATATCACTCTGGCAGTAATTACAAATAGTAATATAATAACCGTCTTTTATCTTTTGAAAATCAGGGACTACCAAATGTAAAATGTACAGAGAATATTGTATTATTTTAAAAGGAGGATCATAATATCTCTACAATTATTGTACGTGATAATTTTACTCGTTTTTTAATAAAAAGAAAACGATAAAAAAAAAGAACAATAGGTCTCGTGTGTAAAATTCTTAATTTAGGAAAATTAATAAAAACATATGTACAAGAGAAAATGTCAATAAATAAGAGTCAATTTTAGCGTTGCACATGTTGTGTATCATATCCTGACTCTGTGTAAATAAATAATTTCGACTGATAAATCATAAAATCGATTATTCACCCTGTTTTGCTTTTTCTATTCAAAGCGATTAAAGTTATATTAAGCTTCTTACCTTCTTCAGATCTCTATATCTAACATGAAAGGAGTTTCAAGTGTGGTCTTCTCATGGACCATCTATTAAACGGCCCCGTCATATCTAGCTGTGGGGACCAATACCTCCTAAGGGCCTCAGTTATCTCCGAAGGAGTCAGCGGTTTCATTACGAAATTCTACAAAGGGAAACAAACATGTGTATCACATCGCTCTGTGTCAGTTCAATTTTTTAACAACTACTTATAATACGTACCTTACTATGATAGCGCGGCTTGAATGTAAATGGATTAACATAATTCAGTCGTTGCCGGTCTATGGCGTCGCCGTGCATTTTACCTTGATCTTGCCGGACCAAGAAGGCGAGATCGACAATTTGAGCAACCGTTTCATACGCCAGGTAAGATAAAATTGTGTACGCTCGCTTCGACAAGGTAACGTCGCCTATAATTAAGTAAATAAAATTGATAAAATAAATATGATTGATATAATTAAAAAAAAGATAAAGCTGCATTCGCTTTGGTGCTTAAAGCATTCACAGCATCACTTCATCCTTGCTGTTTATCAAATGTTAAACGACAAGGAGGACAAATGATGCTCACGAGTGTTGTAAGCGCCAAAGCGAACGCAGCCAAAAAAGTGTAGGATTTGCATATTATCGAGGTAATACCATCCAGGCAAATCCAATCGCTGAATTTGTGACGATTCTTGTTCGCGAAGGACACACGACGCGCCTTGCTGAATTTCATATAATGCACCTCGTCCATGGACCTCGACGCGATGTCCACGCGAATGCATCTACGTCGCTTAACGTCGTCCATGGAAGACGACTGCTCCATAAGTTCACCCGTGTTGTCAATCTGTTCCAGAAAATTCTGGAACGGTTTCTTTTTGGCACCATCCACCTGTTCGGGATCCGTTATATTTTGCGGCGTATCGGCGACCATGAGTTTCTGTACCGAGCATCCTAATTCTTTGAGTTCTTGAAAGAAGAGGTTTCGCTTGTAAGCAGGGAATAACAGCACGCTCGATTGAAGAAACGTTGCCGCATACTTACCAAGATATCTCACAATGCGTTGAAGCTTGGCCTTGTCTTTACGCAGCAGAAAGAGAAGGTCCTCTCCGTTGATGACATTGCTCCTCTTCGAACCGGCTCGTCTGTCCGCGATTTCGCAAGCCCTTCTGACAATTGCTTTCATCTGCTGCAGCACGACGTCCTCTATGATCTTTGCGGATTCAAACAACGGTTCGCTGCTGTCGCCAAAGCCGTGCATCATCTGCCGAATTTCTGCACAAACCGTTTAAGCCTCGTTTCAACATTTATTTTGTGTAGAGCATGATTAATTTTGCTTAATAACTGCAGTATGCAATAATTGTATAAATAATAACGCAACAATTAGGTAAAATCAACGTCATATTTATTTGGTAATAATTCCCTATTTGCATTAATTGAATTTCAGTAATAATTATGAGATATCATAAATGCGCTTTTTTATTTATTTATATTTATTGTGTACACACGCGGATCGAGTACCTAACCTCATAAATCGCAAGGCACTCACCCTGAGTGTAATTCAGCGATTCAGTGTCTGATGGCTTCAAAAATGACGCTTCTGCCATTTTTGCTTACTTGTATCACTACTTCATCAAATGACAACAGATAATGTAAGATAATGTAAGAGATACTTAAACGGGAATAAAAGACACTCGTGAACACAATAAATATTTACATTAAACATTAAAACACTGACAGTGCTGCCATCCATTGTCATTGAACGCCACCAGGGTGTACCCAGGGTGGGAAATTTGAACACAGTCCAACGTGGAAGAGAAAGTGGAAAAGTGGATAAAAAAAATATATAACATATATATATATATATATATAATATGGATCAAATATTAAATAAAAGAACAAAAACAGGAAGAGGAATTCAAATAATGAAATACTTGGAAACTCCGAATCTTTACTTGCTGCTTCAAATTGATTTTTACCTTTAATAGGGTATCATTATATAAAATTACGTTCACTTGTATAAACTTTTTACATAAAAATTGTATAATGATTTAAATATATTATACAATTGAAAGAGGCTGATTGCTTATAACTTATTTACTCAGCCTGATCCACCACGATGTGTTCTGGTACGACTTTAGCAACTTTACGAAATTCCTTGCACAAGGATTTCGGGCACTGCATTTGGGTCCAGCTGATCGGTACCATGGCAACACCTGTAAGACGACAAGTTGAGGCAAGACGACAAAAAAAAGGGAGGAGAGGATACGCCGAGCCTTTACCTTCGTCGCTGTGAGCTATAACTACTCCCAGCTCGTTTTCCGCGGTGCTCAATTGGTAGGTGTGTATCTCCGTCATTGGCATCTGTCGAGAGGCATAGGAAAAATTACTTAGACGTGTAATCCTTGGAAAAGTATTGTTTCACAGAGCGAAGCCAAAGGATACAACTCTCGCGAGAATAATGTCGCCAGGCCGATAGCACTTGTACATCTCCATTTTGTCCTTGTCAATCGATCGCACGTCCTCCTTCCTCAGTATTCCTTTGTAAGGTCTCGTCAGTACTATGTCACCCACGCACTTGATGCTGCATTTGCAAAATCTCTGATTGACCACAGTGATCATGGCTGTCACGACGTCTCCTGGCGCAGGAACGATGCTCTGCTCCGTTACACCGTGTACCTCCACCGTACGAATCTGTAACGCAACGTGTGTTTATAGGGACATCTCTGTAACGCTATAAGTACAGAAATGTAAAGGGCTTACTTTGTCGTTTGTCACTAATTTCACGGTGCCGGCGAGCTTCGAATAGATGTAGCCCTGCTGCTCGTACGTCCCGGCTCCGGCTACATTGTTTTTATCGGCTACGCACAATCTTTGGCCTTGAAAAAAAAATTATTGGTTTAATGCGCTTGCAAAGCTGTCGAATCGAGGAATCGTGGAAAATTGGACGAATAATTACCGGGCACGCAGACGATAGGTTCCTCCCGTTCGGTCATTATTTTCGCATTCCGTGATATACCTTTACCGATAATCTAAAATTTATCAATGAAAATTTTGTCTATGAAAAACATTAATCTGTTGTGCAGAAATAACACGCAGAGATAGAAATCCGAGAGACATAAATACGAATAAAAATTTGTTATTTGTTTTCGAAATACTAAATTTATATTTTGATAAGTTCTGTGACAGGTTTATGGTATGAGGTTATGATATTAAGCACGTGTCTGTTAGGTTGGCATCGCTGCTACGAAAGTTGAGACAGCTGCGAAGAATCGCGTCACGTGACTGTGAACAACGCTACGTTTCGATACTTCGAGAATTGTAAAGCTCGCACTTCGACTAGCTTCAGTCGACTTGGCGATCAGCTTGTCAAGTAATACGTATATATATACTAGGTATATCTGACCTATTTTGTTGACATGCATAAGATTATTAACTTTTGATAGACAGAAAAAAAGATTAGGAACTATTATAAGGACGATGAGGTATAAAAATTTGACAGAACTGATTAGCATTAAATTAACTAGAGTTCAGCCGAAATAACTCTCGTTTTCTCGTCTCGTTGTCAGTCGCGAAACGTGTCGCAGCTCATACTCGAATCGCCTGTTCTTTTTTTCGCTTGTTATATTTCCTAAAAATTAAGTGATTCTCGCGCGCGCGCAAATATCATTGTGATATCGCGTCATTTCGATATCACGGCGATTTCTTTAATTGTGCGGATCACCATGAGATCGTCTCCACACATTTTTCGGCGAAATGCATCGAAAGTGCAATGGGACAACAATTAAATGGTATGTTTTATAATTAATTGTATTATAATTGTCACACTGTTTTAAGAGCGATTTCGAATTCCGAATTACTTAATCATTGATCAATTCAATAATTGATGTACAGTGAATTTAATTCTGATTATTTAATTCATTATCTCTAGTTTTCTTTCCATTTATTGAATGACAAAGAACAAATTAATAATCCTATTCTTATTAACAAAATTATACTTAAAGTTATTTGATAACACGGACCAGATTGAAAACTAAAATCAATAATTTATTAGCCGAATCGAAATCGAAAATCGGACCGAAATATGATGCAGGCCAATAAACCGAAACCGTAACCGGTCCGAAAACTTTTTTATACCCATATATGCCGATAAAATCCTATTGCGTCTTTATTACGATTTGAAAAATGAATCGGAAAACATCGGAAATTTCTGATGCATTAATCCGATTGAAATCGATTCACCAATTTTGCCAATCTGATTTAATTGGAAGCAAGAGTAATAACAAAGAAAGAGCGAAGGAGCAGAATATAAATATAAATTGTTACTTTCTTTTTTTTTATAGCTTTTTCTACCTCAATAATAAGGTACATTACCAAAAATCTAATTATACTATATTATAATAAATTTTATTGTAATCAAATCGAATTATTTTCATTTTATGAAGCTTTCAAATTTAAAGCTTAGAAAAATTATTAAATATTTATATTAGTTGGCTCGAGAAAAAAATTCTCCGTGCGCTAACGCCATCTCGATAAGTGTTGTAGCTATAGAACAGTATAGAACGAGTTAGATAGATGGAATTGCAGTTACTTATCTGCAAATTGAGATATTTGTAAATCGTGGAATCAATAACGAATCATAATTTATAAAAAAAAATTTCTCATTCTTCTAGACTATCTTAATAACTTTTTTTAACCTCTATTAATTTTAACATTCTATATATTATCTTCCTTCCACCTTATGTAATTTTTTAAATTCCTCCATAACCTCACCAAAATTTATCTATATCTTCACCAATTCAATACATTTTTAAATAAAAATTAAATTTTATTATATTTCACCCCCCTCCTACCTAATCCCCTGAACCCTCTGGCATTCTCCCTGAATCTTTTCTATGTAAAAGAAATATTTTTCTTAAACTAGCATCCAACCTCCTTCTTACCCACTCCTTACTCCTTCTTACTTATTTTATATTTATTCCGTTAACTTTTATAATTTCATATGCCATTATTTTTATGTATATTTTAATGTATTTTATATATGTACACATATATGTATACGTACACATATGTATTTCTTCAAATAATTTTGGATTATATAGTATAAAATCAGTATACATGTTGTAAAATTTTATCGTGAAATTTAACGCAAATTGTAGATCGTTTAAAATGGGCTTAAACAAATAGTGCTCAGTTCTCTTGCAACGAGAAACATTTAAAAGTTTCCATTCGACTTTTCGCCGGTCGTTGCATACAATATCGGGAACCATTCTCGGTTTTATCGGCAGCTCTACGAGTTAATCACCGATAAATGATTAATGTGCGTTCCTCAGGAAATTAAAGTCCCTCGTCGTAAAGTTGTGCGCGGGAACACATATCGGCATGGTTTAATAATAAATTTCAACTTAATCAACACGTGGGAAGAAAGAGAGTGAGAGAGAGAGAGAGAGAGAGAGGAGAAAAAGAGAGAGAACTGTGTTGATACATCTTGTGAGCCTCGTTACGTTGCAAAAGAGACGGGCCGTTAATATCTGAGAAAGATCCGGTCTTTAAGCGAACGAGATGCATACCGAGTGTTCTGAATGTTCTTTTCATCGCATTAACTAATTTGAGATGGATGTTTCTTAAATAAAAATATAATCAAGACATAGCTTTCAGATAATGATCAATGAAAAATAAAATGCTTCTTGCAAATTAAGTTTCGGTATGCTAGATATAGCATAATAATATGTGTTAATTAATTTCTAGTTTCAATCTTTTTTAAAATTTCAATTTCATTCATTGTTATACAAAAATATCTAAAATTAAAAAATGATCTTCGTTAAACAAAAATCAACTCTAAATTGACCGATGATATATCGTTTTAAGGAACATTCAATTCAAAGTCTGAAACACTTTATATGCACGATGGACGACTGGTAATAATGTTATCGGTATTATTAATCGAAAGAGAGCGGGGCTCGCGGTTAACAGATTATTTTCGGACGTAAATTAATGCCGCTCGATCCGCGACGTCCCGCTGAAATTACCCTGCGATGATTAATACAGTCATTTTGTTTGTGATATTTATCAAGTTAGCGCGACAAATCGTTCAAAACGTGTCGTTTATATCGATAACTCGCTGCTTTCTAGGTCAAATCTTGGCGTCATCAAAATTTATAATGATTATCAAGGTATAAGTATGCGCCGTCTCTTTTTGTATTGAAATTATAAAAAGATTGATTCTCTCTGGTGTCGTAAAAATTTGTAAAAACGATTCTCCATAATTTTCTCTCCCTCTCTCTCTTTCAATGTTTAACGGTGAAGCGATCGCCGCTGATATATCTCGCTTTATGAAATTGTCGTAAATATTGGACGCGCCGATTTCGCATAACGAATTCGGCGGCGATTCCGATGATTGATGAAGTATCGCTGAAGAATGCCCTAATCGGCGATCGGCTTCCACTAGGCCTCATTATGAGCGGTCCCCGAAGTCAGCTGGACCGCTCGGACTCTTATCTCGGATCTAGGGGAGGCTAGCCTTGTTAGCAAGCTGAACTATGGACTATTACATTTATCTAACCTGATCCACCGAAGTCGGAACACCGTCGTGGTCGTTGGTCGTTTCTCGGTAAGGCAGTGATGGATACTTCACGGTTAACATCCTGACACCGTCGCACGGTGAACCGAAAGCCGCGTTCTCTCTTCGCGCCGCGCCGCGCCGCGCCGGGCCGCACCAGGCCGCGCGCACGAGGGAAAGAAACGTGCCTCGCAAACCTAATTTCGGCCCCGGTCCTTCCTTCACGATCGTCAGAAAAACACAACCCGGAGTCCCGATTTTTTTCAGGCCTTTCGTATCTTATCAAGTATCATGTTCTACCGTGCTTGGGCCTTCTACAGCCAAAACAAAGTTTCTTCGTATTATAAGAATTACGCCCGAGTTGGGACGTCTCTTTGCAAAAATGACGAACTACACACGAACGGCGCAGAAGTTACGAGGATGCTGCAGAACTATATAATAACGAAAGAGAAATAAAGATCATTGCGTAATTTATGAGGTGAAGGTCTTGAGAAAGTGGCTGGCCCACACAAAAGTCGACACTTGTATTATAAATCACGGACGATCATATTTCATTTCGCCGTGGAGGTTTGCGTTGCTTTTGGCAAGAGATGATAATAACGACGTCGACGAGAGAGCGTCGCTCCGCTTTCGCGATTATTATATATACAACTGCCATTGAACAGCGATCCTCCGTTGTCCCCTCCTCGTAATGTTTATTTCTCGGGTGCACGCACACGGTCGGGTCGCTTCATCAATTTCGAAATCGCCATTAGATCACGTGCAGTCGGCGGGGCCCGGGCGAGCGAACGTCGCGACGTCAAGCCGGGACACACGGCGCTGCCGCCCCGAGAGATAAACCCAGAATTATGATGGTGCCCGTTTAAGACAATTAAGGTGGAACCGGTTAGCAACACGTGTTACAACGAAAGTCCTCCCCCTCTCCTTCCCCCCCGTGAGGCGCTCCGGCGTCGGGCTCATAACCCGGCGTCATGTCTTCTAACTAGGGGCCGCTTAAGCCACCCTTAAACCGCGGCGAAAGTACTGACCGGCCGGGCCCGTTCGTCGACGCGCACGGCCGCGCGACAATTCCTACGCCGACCGGCCGACGGTCGACCGGCCAAGTGTTGTCCCGGGCCCGACGGGGCCCGCGGCGGCGTCGGGCCCGGCAATACTTGCCCGGTCGCTGTCGGTCCGCGAGATGAAGAGATAGCCGGCCGGCGACTGTACGCCGGTTCGACGATGTCATTTGTTACGGCTGTATCAGATGCGCGACACGTACGCTCGCTCGCGCTCGCTCGCGCGCGCGCGCGCGCGCGCGGGGACGGCACGGCCGGGACCCGAAATCGCGGTCGCCATGACGCGGTGACATGTGCCGAAGAGGACACTGCCGGGACCCGCGCCGAGGTCTCGGAGTTAAGCTCGCCGTGGGGCCCGGCTCGAGTGTTGCGCTGCGTCGCGCAGGGCCCATATGCACCGGGGAAGCGAACCGGGGGCCGTGGCGACTGGTCGGGCCCGTTTTTCCCGCGTTACGAATACGTGAAGGAGCAGGAAGAGCCGCGGGGAGATGGAATTTAGATTATGAGAGTCCGCTCCGCGATGTTGATCACGTTTCCGACGAATTTTGGGAGGGGGGGGATGGGGAGGGGAGGAGACGCAAGAGAATCGTAGGAACAGGAATCGGGTCGTTTGTGATTTTTATAGAGTAAACGATACGAGAATGGACTGCTTAAGGCCAGTTGAGACCCAAGATTCTCGGGAGAATCTACATCTCTATCTGATAGCTCATTCTTTTTTTTTCCACGTATTCGCCTTATAAACAATAAGAACCAATTGCAACGCACAACTTTACTAGTATACAAATAACAGAGTGTGATAAATTTAAAGAACCATGAACCATAGCGACGGTTTGACGTTTTTCGCTAATCTCGGGACGTATATCGCGAAATGTAGTGACGGGTTTATCAAAAGTCTCAAGTAAAAACAGACAAGTTGATCAGACAGCCTTAACCATGGATGTCAATTGCTGTGTCAATTGAATCGAATCGTAAGGCGTATCGAAGCGTACGGGAGCGAAGCACCGATATTCAGTGAAAGTCAAAACAGTGCTACTATAGTAGCAAGGGGCAGGATGATCAGGATGATTCGGGAGATTTTGGTGTGGCGTTGCGGAATTTGTCGCGTCACAGGATGACAATCGCAGATACCGCGGAAAGTTTTATTCGTCTGACGTTATTAATAGGCGGCACGTGATGCGCTTATTCTTCTCGAGTCGGCAGATGTAAGCCGGATAAAAGGTACGACCGGGGAATACTCGAGTTACAAATGTTTTACGATGTATTACGGCTATCCCGTATAATACACGCTTACTTCGAAAAGAAACATATTTGTGAAGAGATGAGAAAATTAAGAGATGATGCTTTTGCACCTTTTAATCTTCTCGTAAAAACGATTTGCATAAACGGAATAAAATATATAATAAAAATAAATATAATTTTTATAATTAGAAAATAATATAGGTATCTTAAATAGAGAATATCTTTAAATCCATTGCATTTATCATAGATAAAATCGAAATACATTATGTATGACAAATTGACAACAACAAATTGACATATATATTTATAGGTATATAATAATTATAATTTTATGATTTTACTTTTATATTGTGCAATATTAGAGAGCTGTATTAATCTCCGACATTTTGACAAAAACGATTAGGAAAATAAGCGAAAAAATTCTCAATATCTTCACAATCAGAATTTTGCAATAAGAACTGCAACAGTATAAGTAGTTCTACTTCTATGATCTTCTATTGTTTCCCTTCTATTATCTCCAGAATGAGTCATTTTGCTTCTTTCCGGTGAATTGCTGTATCCGACCGGCGAATGTCTTAATTCGCGAATACGTCTTATTGCCCGTGGCAACGGAATGAGTAAGACGAATTGCTACCGATTTGCATTTAAGCGGCAGATAAAGCATACCCGGGAGCAAATTAATTTGCCGTTTTGTTCCTTTTGCGGGCGCGATCATATCGAGCGAGGTGGCTAAGTTTTCGAAAATACGATCGACGTATATGTATACGTATCCGTTTAACTTAATCCTTACACTCTTATTTGCAAACGATCGAATTATCCAATTAATAATTATGCTTGAGTTTAGTTTACTTAAGATACCGTTATCTCTGTCGTTAATTAATCATTTAATATATTTTTTAAAATGAAAATAACGTAAAAAAAAACAAATCAACCAAAGATTTCTTTTGAGATTAACTGTTTTAAGAAGAGGATTTACAATGTTTTTGATCTATTTGTTGTTCCAATGGCGTCATTAATGAATTAGAGATATTTCCGCGTTGTGCATTCGATACGCATGAAAATAGAAAAGCGATATCTTAACGTTTTTTCCTTCTGTGGGGGGTCCTCTGGAGCGATCGTGTTATTTGCGACAAGTATAAGTACATGCGAATTGATATCAGTGCCAATTAAGCACCGTTCATGAAAACGCTTGTGAATACAGCGTTGGGAATCGGATGAGCTGTCCTTATCGCTGCAAACCGGATATGGGCAATCTCCAACTTTGATGGCGATGTGGATATACAGATATGTACGAACGCACATCAGCCGATTTTTCTCGCAACATCCGCTTAGCGGATCATCACGAATACCAGGATGACGTTTAATCAAAGCCGGCACGGCTACTCGCGTTCATCGAAGATCCTCGCTCGATTCCGCGCAAAACTAATGAACGATGTGTAATTACGTAATGATGTGGAACGAGAAGACGTGAATTAACTTGAGATTGTTTTTCGCGAGTAATAACGGTAATGAGTAGTTAGAATTGCAGACGGTTCTATTAATAGAGTCGAGATGTGAGAGTCGAAGTTAGGAATTTGATATTTATTTTTTAATCTAATAATTAAATTATTAATTATTATAAAATAATGATACATAAAATATATCCCTGTTTTTCACACATTTAAAATCAAGTTTGAGCAATGTTCGCAAATATTCAAATTATTTAATATTTAAGTTTTAATTTAATAGTAGTTTTTATATTTTCAAATTTTCTATCAGTTATTAATTATAATAATTATTTAATAATTATTATAAATATATCTGTTATAAGATATTTTATTTAAATTGATTTTTAGTTAAATAACAGATAATGTGTGATAAAAAACTTGATTTATTCGTGGACCGATTTTCATTATAAAGATCTATACATAGATAGTATATACATTTGCCGAGAAATCTCTCTATGCCCTTCTCTGCCCTACTGTAATTGTTTTATATTTTTTAAATTTTCTATCATTTATTAATTATAACAATTGTTTAACAATTATTATAAAAATATCTATATTATAAGATATTTTCTTTAAATTTACTCGCAGTTAAATAACAGATGACGTGTGATATATAAAACTTGATTTGCTCGTGGACTGATTTTCATTACAAGGATCTATAGATAGTATACATTTGCCGAGAAATCTCTCTATGCCCTTCTATATCCTTCTATGCCCTTCTGTCATTGGCGGGACAGTAACGCTAGTAATTGAGATATGCATTATTCATTGGTCGGGACTCTAAAAAAGAGATAGAATCAGATAGGCATAGTCGAAAACACGCCGTTGTTGTGAAGTCGATTCGAGAGTCAATTCGACGACGTCCGTACGAGAGACGGCCGCTTGTTCAAATGGCCGTTCGACCGACCCGAATAGATTCACACCTGCGTGCGTGGGTGTCGTCCCTATCTCTTGGAGGATTGCCACACTTATTGTGACATTAAGTCCGATCGTTTCGCCGATTACAAAAATTTTTATAACGGCAAGGGAAGGGGAAACGCGAGAGTATAGTATGTATATGTGTATAGGCGACGCGTGTAATTATTTTGTAGAAATTTTTACGAATTTGTCTTTTTTGTCGATGTTTATACCTCTCGATTTTCCGTTTGAGGTCACAAGTGTCAAAGAGTAACGCTGCAGATATGCAAAGAACTTCACCTATTCCAACGATATAGAATTATAATCGTAGTGCAGTAGTTGTAATTTCTGGCGAACGGTAATCGTCGCGAGTTATGTTGTCCATAACGAAGCGCCCGCTCTGACACGTTGATATTTCACTGCCCGCGACCCACCCCCGTCAACCCCCTCGTGCCCTCGGTGTAATTATATTTGACTTGTATGATTATAGCACGTGCACACATTATTATTTCGGCCTGAATTATTCATGCCGCTTCGGTTATGCGAGAGAGGTGAGTTCGCGCATCGCGGCCGAAATTGAAGTCCGGATCGTATATCGCACGATCTATCAAGATGAGCATTAATCCCCGTCGATAACGTTGTTTATTATTATTATTATTAGCGCTCTCCCTCCAAATTTCCCCTCCCCGCTCCGTGCTCCCGCGTCTGCGTCGTCTGAGAGAGATTTATTTTTTTTCTTCCGTCCTTTTTCTCTCGGCGCGTCGTTCGCGGGAGACTCCGATGCGGCGCGACTCCGTTCCAGGTAAGAGGCTCGTCGATCTCGATCTCGTTGAGGACACGCCTCGATCCTCCACCCCCCCCCCCTCCCACCGTTGTCTTGCATCGCGATACACCTCGCTTTTCGACGATTCGACATTTTTCGCCGTCTCTAATACTCGAACGTTGTTTGGGCCTTGGCATGACGGCATAAGAAAGGATTAAAAAATTGATGATAAGTGAAACATTTTGCACATTAAAATGTATATTGGTGCAATATATTATTATAATTAAATATATTTTTTAGACCAAAAATGATATGAATAATTCAATAGAATTTTGGACAATTGTAGAAATAAACAAGATTTACAGTTACTTATTCAATTGCTTTGCATCTTCGATTTCTCTGCTTATTTGCTCTCATAACACGATTCCAGTACGAACTCTTTCGCGCTCCCTTTGTTTTCCCCTTTTGATTTGACGAGCAGACAGAGGTGAAGAAGGAGAGACGAACTCGAACAAGGCATGTTGTACATTTGAGTCGAGAGAGATCAATCACGCGACCAATTTCGCCCTGTAATCATACGGTTTTGTAACGCCGAGAGACGAGAGTTAGCGACGTTTAGGGTAGCGAACGGCGATTCTGACGGTAATTAACTTTAATTAAAGACGCTGCGGTTAAAGAATCCTTCAAAATTCATAATCAACGCCCTTTCATTTAACCCCGGGAGGCCGCCTGACCCGTACATCTCTCAGGGTTCCCCTTTCTTGGTCCCCTTCCTCTACACAACAGTGACGTACTTATCGCTCGACTGTTTTATATATTTATTCTGTATTCTTCATTGGCTGTGGTGTAAAAGAAGTTTCAGCCATGTCCAAGTTGAAATTGCACTAAACAGTCGGTGAAATATTTCAATGACTACTTCGTTGTGATGCGTCAATCATCTCGATGACGAAATCTATAGTTAGAGTTTGGGAAAAAGCGGAATAAGTGTAAGAATCATACGATTGATAACGAAAATGTATACACTTTTACATTTGTTCTTTTTTTTCGTATATAATTTTGACATGCTCTTTTTCATAATGCAGCAACTTGTTGATTTGTAATAAACACATAAATTTTCTCTTATTTTCTTTTTTCACGTATATTATACAAAATTTTTCTATAATAATACATTATTACGGGGGCGGGGGAGCGAGCTCTCGCAAAGATTAATTTTCGAAATGACGTGTCGAGGGCCCGCGGCGCAGTTTTACATTCCTGGTGTTCGTTCGCCTCATTCGAACGATATATTAGAGCCGTAGGACCGGCTCTACTCGAGAAACTATTTTGACATGTTGATTATACACACCCTCTTTCACCAGAAGGCAGCAGAAAAACAGAATTCCTACAATGACGGGCCCCTCTAATTCCGATGGAGACTCCACTAAATATTTCGACCGCGCGCGCGTTATAATGATCTCCGTAATACGTCCGTCTAACTATACGGTCACGGAGGAGGAGGAGGAGGAGGTGGTGGTGGTGGTGGTGGCGGGAATAATCGCAGGTGGAAGTCTCGTGTTAAACGCAAGGTGCTCGAGAGGTCCTAATTTTCCTGAACAGCCTCGCCCTTATAGAGAATACGCTATCATTCTTCAGACTCTGACAAATCTATGCGGACGGCAGTAACGCGAGTTTCGACCCGCAATTCGAATAATTATTCCGAGGAGGAAGATTTATATTTCTGGGTGTGATATAGTTTTTAGTTTTGTAGTAAAAGGAGGTGGGGAGTACGGCCCTATTCCAAGATCGCACGAGGCTCGAAATGCGTATATACGTTTCATTATCGCGATTTAAGGCCTGTTGTTCTCTATATACCTTCGGTAATTTATCTAATAGATAAATTGCCACGCAGTGTTATCCGAAGGCGGAACAACCGGCCTTCAAAAATCTGGTTACGCCAGTTAAGCGTGTATGGCCTCAATCGCGTGTATATATATGGCCGCGGAATTATGGCGTGTCGTACTTCGCATTACGCCATATCTTTTTCTTTTTCTCGACGGGGGGAACACGATCGCGCGCGATCTCGTTACGTATATACGCACCGTATACACCTTCGACCTCGACGCTCGCGATAAATATAACGCTAATGTGAATCGAACAACGCGCAACACGTCTCCCCCGGCCTGCACGTCGCGCCGCGCGTATCGCGTATATGAAGACATAGACGTCCGGCGATATAACGAAGAGAATCGCGATACTCATGCAGATAGGCCATACGGTGATGAATGCCAATGCACCTCCACTAGGACGCTATCAATGGCATCTTCAGCAGCTATCCTGCGACCAGCCTTGCGATCGCAAGTCATTCTCTTCGCGTTGTTCCGTTCGCGACAGTTAATGTAGGCGGAGACTAAAATGCGAATGATAAAACGTACTTCGAGATATCCTCGATCCGAAATAAGAAAGACAAGATCGCAAATTTTACTCTTCAGACTCGTTAAATCGAGAAATTGCAAGTCATAAATCTGATGGAAGAAATCAGTTATTAGATGAAAATAATGTTACGCAAATTATTAATGTAATAGCTTATTTATTTATTAGTATAATAGCTTATAATTAAGCCCATTTTGGATGATATATAAATCGCATTATAGAATTTAGAGTAGAATTTTATTCATAATCTTATATAATTACATATGCGCTACGTAATGTGAAAAACATTTAATAGAATGTGTAGATAAATAAACAAATATATTGAAACACATAAAGATACACGGTATACAAAATTATAAATGAGATTTTATCCTGAAATTTCGCGAATTATAAATTAAAATTAGTTTATTTAATTTAATTATTACATAAATGATTTGATTATATTTAATAGATATTCTATTTCAAAGTTTATTTTAAAAAAATCCTTATGTTTGGAAAACAAAAGTGCGATGATTGGAGAAATTCAGAAGATTCCTGAGTATTGTTACGCGCAGATAATAATGATTTATAGTAAAAAAAGTACTATCTAAATATAGAAAGTAGAATCGTGCAAATATTATGCAAATTATATAATGTAATTTTTTTAATTTGAATACCAATTGACTCAATAAATTCTCTCTGCTCTTTGAATATACTTCCTAAACTAAAATTATTGACGTAACAGGAAATGTTTATATTTCATAGGCTTGTGTCTCTCGTTCAAATAAATTTTATATGATTTTATCTAATGCTCATTCCTCATCTGAACTTGTACTTCTCGCTCTCATTTATAGGTAGAATTTAATTTCGATCCACGATGAGCCCTACTTAGATCGATTCGTCTTTTCGGACACTATTTACTGACGTAGGTCGATATATCTATAACGGGGACACGTTCGTGTGCCCGCAATATTGTATATAACTTCCGCGATCGATCCTTCGATCCCTCAATTGACGTCGGAGTCCAAATAGCGGATAGCGGCCGCAATAGGAGTCCGGCGGTACACGCAGGAAATCCGACGGGGCATCGGCAGTCACGCCCCGCGGCTTTAAACTGTTGGTAGATGTGGGAGCGGTTTGTTTTAGACACGGGTCTAATGCACGAGCAACCTGTAATCATCGCCGGGGAGAACGGGTGGGATTGGGCATATATCACAGCAAACGAAACGGATTTGGACCGTCCACCGCATAACAACGTTCCCGATATTCGAGAGGAAATATACTTTTCGCCTCTTGCGTCCTAATGATCCCTCTCCCCTCTCGAAGGAAACGAACATAAGCTTCTTTACGTTTTAATTTTATTGTTTCATTTAATTAAAAGATATTTACACGGAAAGAACACTTTTACTGAAAATCTGCCAGATCTGAAAATAATTTTTGTTTAATAATCAAATTTTGCGCAAAAGTCAAAATAATTAAGAGAATATCAAAACGTTTTATAGCAATGCTTATCAGTTTTAACATTCCAACAAATTATTTTAATGATTTAATAAAAAATTATTTTCAGATTTGTTTTTAGTAAAATTTTTAGACCTTTCAACAAAATCGTTCTTTCCGTGTATAAATAAACGAAGGTATGTAGAATTAGTGGATGTAATGATAAAGAAGTTTTTTTTTAATTCGATTTAAAGAATTAAATAAGATTTATTTTTTCTTAATTCTCGCAATACGTGTGTATTAGAAATGAAAATTGAGACCAGAGTGTAATTTGGATGGGATTGTACTTTGCATTTCTGCGGTCGGAAATTGCACCCAAGAATGCTCCCGTTATTATAGCGCGATTACGTTTCGACTTACGTTCGCGGGATCGCTCTGAATATTTTTTTTTTAATTTTTTTTTTTGCAACGTCTGCGCAGGTTTCCGCGAAAGTGCCCGCGTTTCGGAGCCCGGCTTAGTTCGTGCTGGAACGAGGGTAGAATTCGGCATTCGGCCACGTCGAATTATACTTTTCGGCTACTTTGTGGTTCTACCTGCCTACGGTTTACGAAACGATCGGCTATTCATTAATGACCTGTCATTAGGCACTTCATGGGCGATTACCCGCGGTTCCTCGGAAGTCCCGCGCTCAAATCTCGCAATCGGGGAAGCCCCCTCCCCCTTCCCCCCACCATTGATTCGCCGATCCTCTTCCTGTCTGCAGAGGGGCCTTGACATTTAGGCTCAATCGCGGCTCCCGAAGTCCTCCTGCGAGAGATGTTTTCCTCGAGTCCCTTCGCCTAGGCAATCGAGGCTGCCTCTTCCGCAAAACGGTTTACGACATGACTCGTCAAACGTTTAGGATACCTTCGTGACTATAAGTCGAGCGTTTCTTCGTGCCAGAATCTTCGTCCGATCATCGCGTGGCCCCTCTTCGACTTGCACCCTATGCTCGCATCTCGGAAACTTTATGATGACCGCTGTTCGCGGAATTGCCGTTGCGCAAGATAACAATCGCTTTTTGCGAATATCTCGACGCGAAAGGATTACGCTTGCTTGAGCGTAGAGAGAAGAGAGTTCCCGTCTCTTAAAAATTAAATTAAGGGGTTGTTATAAAAATGGAATGTGTTTAATAAAAAGAGAAAATACACGAGGAATGGCACACCTTAGATATAGGTATTATAAATTTCCATATATACGAAAGGAATACACCTCGGATAAAATTAATTAAGTTTTCAAACAGATTTTCCCTCGATAGCGATGTAGCGCAACTTTGTTTATAGCCGATATAATTGGCCGGAGGAGAAATCGTCAGCGAGAAAATTAATGAGAAAAGCGTGGCTGCAGGCTTACGACATGCCAGATCGTGAGGCAAAGAGTTTTGGGTGATAGTTAAAAACGATGCGGGGAGGGGGGGAGTTCACTTAATGTGTGTGCAATTAAATCGCGGGATTCGAAACTCGCGAGCGGCAACGGCCGGTAACGGGCGAATGAAGATCGGCGCGGGCACGAAATCACCGCGCCGCGCCGCGCCGATCCGTTTCTCGATAACAATCGAACACGAACAGCGGCTCCGGGAGACGTTCGTGCAGCCCGCCGCGTACGTACTAATCGTCGAAACTCCATGCCAGCTGTCTACGGAACTATTAATTTATCTCCGGCAGAGAGAACCGCGCTAATTCGTACTCCGCGAAGCGAATCCTGGATATCTGCGTTCCAGATGCGTGGCATTCACGTGCCCGGCTGAGGCCGATTATTCCGAGCCGTCATCGATCACGAGGATCCTCCACGAAGAGGATCGACGAACGCTCTGTAAATCGCAAGCAATTATACAAAAACGAATTCAGACGCGACGAGATGACGGCCGCATTTTGCGAATTTTTAGAAACATAAAATTTATCAATTATTAGCCTGATCTTTCAATATTGACTCACCGGATTTTCGAAAGGATATAGAAATTCTCAAATTGTTGAATTCTAAATTATTTCAAAACTTTTCTTTATGTAATTTAATATTTTCTTCAGTTCGAATCTTCTTTAGGGTTGATATATTTCTCAACTATGCATGGTGTATGCAATATAAACAAGAGCTCTATTCGTCTATTAAAAAGATTAGAAAATCGCGGAATGGACTAGGAAGTTCGGAAATTGCGATTGGCAGATGGACCAATCGGGGCCTGCAGGAAGGGTTCGTGCGCGCCCGCACGAATCGATCTCTGCGTCCCTGGCAATCGTCGAAACTCCCCATGCCCCAGCTGTTATCCGGAGAAACTATTAATTTATTCTCTGCCGAGTGAGTCCTAAGTACGGTGTAAACGCGCTCGAAGGTATGAGATACGCGGTGTATAAGTGCCGATCGGCCGATTCGATACACCGCGACGTAGAGGCGCACGATGAGGGAAGAGAGGAGGCGTAAGAGAGAGAAAGAGAGCTGGTAAACCGAAGAGGCGCGTTGTGTAGCTTGATTGCAGGGTGCCGCACGGTGTTTGCTTTATAAATCGTGCCTTGAACCACGAGAGAATGAGAGAAGAGTACGGATGCTGTGCGCTCGGAACAAAGTATATCTTCGTTCGAAGGCAAGCGAGGTAAGCGAAGTAAGAGGAACGGTAAAGAGAAAGAAAGAAGAAAAGAGGAAGGGGGGGGAGTACAGGGGGCGAGGGGATTGTGCGATTGATATCGTTCTGAAATTGGGTTATGATTTATCGAATTTTCGGGGCCAGTCCCGAGAGCGGTGGAGAGTGTCCGATTGAATATCGTGCTGCGTAAGACCCCCAGATAAAGGGTATTTTATTATTACAAATCACTGGGTTGCGCGCCACAGGACGATGCGAAGCACAGGAGAGAGTTCGAAGCGAAGCCGCGATCCCGTTGATGCTATAAGGATGGAATTATTGACGATAGTAGATCAGTCTCTCACGAAAACAGGCTTCTGTGATGTTCGTGGTGTGTACGTGAATTCTTGAGTATTCGATCAGTGAGTGTACGTTGACGGCTGCAATTTGTACGAAAAACGAGCGCAGCTTTTTTTTCTTTTTTTGCGCCTCTCTCGGATCATTACGAGATATGATTTCTTCTTTACTGGTGTTTTATAAATCCCCCCGAGCAATTTATTTACGCAAGCCTTTTGATTAGAATTATTGCATTTAATCAGAATGAAATTAGAATTATAATTAACTTTTATTACACAAGCCATAATGATACGTAGTAATAATCAAGCGATAAATAAATGTCAAACGTTTGTAAATTCAATTATAAATCTTTTTCAGGTTGCTTGCACAGTTTTAATAAAATGCACTCGGCTAAGAAATGTACCAAGAAATGTATTAGGTTTGAAAAAGTGGTTATAATAATTACAAATAAACCGTTTACCGTTTTTATACAAATATTATTTGAGTATTTTCTGTGTATGTTTACGTAATTTTTTATTATCATTTATTTTTTATTATTTTAAGATCAAGTAAGAAATTTATTATTCGCTTGCAAGATTTATGATATTTATGAATGCAACATATGCAACAACGTTTTAAACATTTATGAATTTAAGATAAGTGTTTAACATTTATAAGTTTAAGATAAGTTTTTAGCATTTCTTGTTCACACAAAAAAGTATATTTATCGCTAATATTATACGTGATTTACAAATATTATGACATAAACTTTTTATTACAAATAACTGTCACTCTTATTTTTTTTATAAACTTGTTGTTTTATGAACTGTTTGCCTCACTTTAAAAAGAAATCTCCTTTCTATGATTATTTTAGTCTTTTAAAATAAGTCTTATTGCACATATATTTATTATTGTAATGATAAGATTTTCTCGCAGAGTTCCGTATATACCTACTCGCCATTTTCATGTCAATTCGCACATCGAAAACAAAAGCAGGACTTAGAAAAAATCCTGGTTCACAGAGATTCGGGTGGGTAAAATCTTTTTTTTTTTCTCACCATTTAGTTTGATATCGACGCGGCCCTGCAGTTTCCACTCCGATACTTAAGTAATAACCCGATAATGACGGGCTCCGTTCGAACGGATTACTTTTTACTCGCTTATCGCCGCGCGCGCGGAGAGAGAATCAGAACAAACACTCCAACGTGGAAGATGATGATGATAACTACGATGATGATGATGATGATGATCGTGACGATAATGAGCGGTTTTGCGCAACTAGCTCACTAGCGCGCGATAAGTGTGCGTATGTTCATGCGTAGGTAAACATTTATTTTTCACCGACAAACACAAAAATTTCGGCCATAACGGCCAAGAACTTTGTCCTCTAACTATATTTTCTCGATCGAATGATCGAATTGAATGATCGTAAATCTTGATAAAATTTGAAACGCCTGGAATAACAGTTATGGACTGTGGAGTAATAACATTTCAAAACTCAATGACTTTTATTGACGAGAAACATCATGTATTATTAATTGAAATTATATTACTGGTTAAAAACTGGTTAAATATATATATATATATATATATTTATATTTGCGCACTGTTTACTGCGTTGATTAATAGCTCTATTTCCATAACATTGTTTTTTTTATTAATGATGAATAATAATTAAATAATAATTCTATATATGTATAATTTAATTAATATATTATTCTCTTTGATTTTAAATTAAATTACATGCATGTAGAATGTATCAAGCCTTGTGTTGATCTGACATTTTTCCATTATTTTGCATAAATGAATTATTACAAAAAGAAATGACGTGTCGCCGCCTTCGTCATATCGCTAATTAGTTTTTTAACTTGGATCTATAAATGTACAATTTACGTAATATTTTCTATGTATTTGCATAATTTTTTATTATCAGCTATTTTAAGATCAAGTATATAAGATTTATCATCAATCGCTTGTAAGATATTTATGATTCTTATAAATTCTTCTTATAAAAAGTGAATGCAAAGTTTTTAATATTTATAAGTTTAAGATAAGTTTTTAATGTATCTCTTTAACATTTATAAGTTGATAAGTTTTTAACATTTTTTCTCCACATTTATACGTTTAAGATAAGTTTTTAACATTTCTAATTCTTTATACAAAAAAGTATATTTATCGGATTTTTTTATCAACGAAAATACGTAGGTATATGTTAATTTTTTTGCATAAGCATCTAAAATTTTTGAAGTTAAATATGTAATCTAAATAATTTGTGCTTACGTTACTTAACTGTTGCAGCAATTTCACTAAATTTTGATTCTCGTTTACGCTTGATTTAGCCAGAAGCAAGTTGTTTCTGCAGATTGTATTCATCGTGTCCCAGTGTTTATTAAAGACCTGTTTCGTCGTCTCAATGTATAGAGTGTCTTTTTAATCGACTATAGGGCCACTTTGGAACCCTGGTCTCGAAAATCTCTGGTCTCCTGGTTGACTGCCACTGGTCTGCCTGGAGGTACCGCCCCCTTGTTTGAGAAACTAAGAGACGAGACATGCCTGCATGAGTGCCTTCTCATTTCTCTCCTCTCGTTATTCGTCCGTCCTCTCTTTCCGCCGCGTTCGAGATTCTCTCTCTTTCTCATTCTCTCCCACGCTCTCCTCGTTTCTCTCTTCGCCCATCGCCTTGGAGAACGCGGGGTTCATCCGCGCGTTTCTGCATTCCCTCTTCGTCGTCCCCCTTTCACTCGCGCAGCACCGTCTCTCTCGCGCGCACGCAACCCCCCTCGACCACCATCCTCGTCGATGGAAGGTGTGCTGGTTCGCGAGGTGGCCAGTAGTTAGCACTCCATTACACATGGTTACCTATCATCAGAGCACGCCAGCCACACGATTTGCTCCCCCGGACCCCATGGATATTCATGGGGTCGTAAGTAACGCGTTTCGTGGCCGTGCGGATGCGAGAGCGAGGTATACATATATATCGGCGACACGAATATCGGCTAACGATAATCGATCGCAGCAGGTGAAGGTATCAATAGCCCGCGTAGATTGCGATATATCGATGAAATAAAACGAAACGTTTTGTTATGCAGAGAGAAATTGAGACACCAGAGCACTTACGTATTCTGAACCGTAGTGTCTT
Organism: Wasmannia auropunctata; assembly: GCF_000956235.1. Taxonomy (NCBI): domain Eukaryota; kingdom Metazoa; phylum Arthropoda; class Insecta; order Hymenoptera; family Formicidae; genus Wasmannia; species Wasmannia auropunctata. The sequence continues at coordinate 135,252 of NW_012027682.1, forward strand.
GTCAATTTTTATAAAGCGATTTCACTGGAACATTGAGCAAGCAGATTTATTGATATTCAAGCTAATATACGATTAGATATGCCTGCGTACCTGTTACGTAATTGCCTACCACACGAGGTGCGCTCATTAGCCTAATTTCTCTTATATATGCAATATTTGCGAGATATGTAGTTCGTTACTTCGACCTCGCGGCTGGAATAATTAAAGCTCATCAAGATGTAACGCCGAGGAGCGCATCGAGTAGGTATTTGCCCAAATTGCCGCATAATTGCTCCGCCGGACACGTTATGGTTATATTATAAATACAGGCTATTAGATATAATGGCTCTCCGCCTAATTAAAAATGATTGCACGGTATCATAGGTGGACGGGGTGGATGGATAAGAATATGAGATCTATTTGAGTTATGATTAAATATTATAAAAATTATATGATCGTGGAAGCGCCGAGAGTCGTTCCCAGACGTCTCAGAGTCGTTTTATCTCGAAAACGCAGCTAATTGCGAGTATAATTAACACCGCCGAGTGACGTAACGTCCCGCACCGCTCTCGACTTATGGATATTCATGAGCAATAAGTGACGTGAAGGATGTTGTTCTTCCAAGTCCTAGTACGCCGCGCTCTTTAACGTAACGCCGCGCACGTAATTGAAGTCCGGTGAGCGATAATTATCCGGGTATTTACATAAACGTGAAAAACTCATTCATATAACGTGTAATGAGCTTTAGAGGAAAAAATTGATGTCAACACTGTGACGCATGAAGAAATGCGTTACCCAATGTACGCGCATAACTTAGGAATCGACAAAACTTTATTTACCGCGATCACACGTGATGTTTTGAAGTTTTCATAAACTTTATATATAAGTCTCTGTAGATGTTACTAAAATACTGAATATTGTGATTTATAAAAATGTCGAGAATATCAGAATAAACGGCATGAGATTATAGCTTCAATAATAATTCATTAAATTACAAAATTTTCACTTTTAATATAATTAGAAGTGTTAGTCGAAAGAAACTTAAGTATTTAAAAGTAATATATTTATATATATAGCATATAATAATATGTAATGTACGTAATATAATATAAATATAATATATACAATATTCAATATATATTAATTACATAAAATTTCTTTTAGCATCAAGAATAATTATTGTGTCTCCAGCGAAGCATATTTCTTCATATTATAATACTATAATTATCAGCTAAATAATCTTCATCTCGCGTATCGAGATGCGTATAATGACGAGTGTTTATCCAGCGAATCTGCGAGCGAGGAGAGGATCGTTCTTCTCACGATCGGGCCGGTCGATCGGCCGCACCTCGGAGGGCTTCCGCCTTCTCTCACGCGCGTAAATCCGCGCCTGCCGCGTTTTTTAAACGGGCGCGCAGAAAAATCGAGTGCGAACACGGCCGATCAATTTGCCCTAAAGAGCCGTTAATTTTCGGTCGATGCACTCCCACTATCTTCGTGCCCGTCGAAAATTATATTCGAGCCGGCGATATACGGTGAGGCGGTGGGGCGGCCCGGGCTCCGCCGAGGGGCCCCACGAGAGAGGAGGTCCACGGCGCACATAATAAGGCCGATCGGGCCTCTTTAATGAGGCATAATGGCCCCGGCAAGTATGCGTAATCGCCGATGATGGCCTCGAACACGATTCCATCGCGTTTTTCCAGCCCCACCGGCTCAGCCTGCACGCCCCTGATGCGTCCCCCATACGACGCGACTGCGATCCCGCACGTTCGTGCGTGAGGTACATTGTATAAAATAATAAGCATCACGGCGACATACATGCCGCATGCATAATAGATTGTTGCCGTTAACGGTTAAGTCAGTCTTTCCGGACTTTTAAGCGCGCATGTATGTAACATATATATGCATATACACGCACGTATTTATTTTTTTTTTAATGTAAAAAAAATATATATATGCATATTTTTAGGTCGTACACATATAATGTGTCGTAAACGCAAAATGACTGATTATCATAATGCGGCACTGCATATACTTAATGCGGCCTCCCGGTGGTTTCTTCGGCGGATCGTCGTAAAATTGCGTTTCGCCATAAACGGTCGGAGACTTAACTCCGTCTTTTCCTTTCATGAACCACCTGTAGTTCGCGCTGCAGCAAAATAGAGTTCTCGCACTGGCGGCGTCTATATCACTCCGCTCAGCCCGTCAATATAATTGCGCCCGCGGTTTGCGATCCAGTTCGGTGGATCTTCCGCGCAGTTTGTCGCGCGGTCACTTAAACTTATTTACTTACCGAGGCCAAACGATGCACAGCCTCATTTTATACCCATCTCCCCCCTCCCCCCTCCCCTTCCCTCATACGAGCTTGCGAATCAATTTAATCGAGCCGTCGGTCGTTCCAAGAAAATCATAGGTGCCGGCCAGTTATTTAAGATACGGGGGACCGCGAATCGTCAGTGGTTCTCAGCTTTGTTGAAATTCCATCTGCGCGTTCGCCTCGATGTAACGTACGAGTTTTTCCGTTGTTTCTCTGAATTCCTCACACGATGACATTGATTCGTCTGTCAATCTGATGATATCTTTATTTAAATTAAACGTTTTCCTCATTACTGAATACGAAAGTATTCTTTTTCTATGTGAAATAACTTTTTCTCGACATTATAAAACAATTTATATTTATAAGAAACTGATGCATGTGAAAAATATTAAATTGTAAATTGGCAAAATGACGAGAAAATAATCGATGCGAGATTCCCACTAATAAAAATAGATTTATTTTATATACAAATTATTTTTTATATCAACTCTATATATTATTCAAAACGTTTACTTCCGTCGATTTATCTTCGAACTAGCCCCGGTATGATTTAAAGTAATCTCGGTCTGTGCCTCGAGCTTGTAAGTAAGAAGCTGGCGATCAAGAGTAGTTTGAGAAACAGCCGATCGCGATCGATCTGTCGTGCCACGATCGTAAAAGACAACGAGAGCGGATCTCGAAAGGTACTCGCGATCGCGCGAGCGCGCGCGTCGTACCCGCGGGTAGAAAACCCCTTCAGTGCCGCGTCCGAGATTTCTTATTAAGGGCGATTAGCCTGAAAGTGGGCAGATCAAGTGGATGCACGTATAGCGGGGCCTCGCCTATATAAGTGGACGGTAATTGAATGTCAGCGTAACCTCGGTACCCCGGGTACCTATAGCTACAGCCTTTATCCCCCGGGACGAAAGTACAGCCGTGCGTTAGCTGGATCGTCCGGTTATATCCGCTATCCCCGCGCAAATCCGCGCGGGGGTCGTGACTTCTTGCAAAAACGTCGTCCGTTATCTGAGCGCCCCTTCGGGTTCGTGGGCGAAAGGGCAAGGCGGTATTTTTTAACGTGCCACGGTGACAGCAGAGTCGAGAGCACAGAGCGAAGTCTATAGTCTTCTGTCTTGCAGCAAACGCAAAAGAGAAGCGCTCCGAGTATTCTTAATTTTTTTATCTTCAATATTAGAACGTATAAATAAAGTTTGAGCTTACCGTTCTTGAAATCTTTTCGATCGAGAGATTTATATTATCTAATTTATAAATTATATAATCATAATTTATAAAGTATCATTATAATTTATATTCTATTTAATCTATATACGTTTAATTGATGCGCTTTTTCTCATCCAAATGTATAAGATTGAAGGCATGGATTGTAGCCCAAACGCGAGCTTAAGAATATTGAAAGTTTTATATTTGCATCCAGACTCTATTTGCTCTTCCTCTTCTCGCTCTCTCGCTCGCTTTTCTCACAACCCGAGAGAAAAGCGAGAGCGATACTTTTGGAGTTTCTATGGGGCGAGTCAACGGTTCCCGACGACGGATTCATTATACCGACATTATAAACTTATTATAATTGCATCAGACGCGATATATACAATATATACATTACAATGTGTAAAGCACGCGGTCCGGGACGTACGGGACGGCGGGGAACCCCCGATAGACGTTTCGGGGATTCACAAAAGCTTCCTCGCTTTTCACGGCCATGTCGGCCGTTACTCGACGAATGGCCTGATTAAGCACGCCATTTTGCCTGTAATGCAATCCTTAAGCGTTCTCGAGAAGAATGCGAAAGAGAGACAGAGAAAGGTTTTATTCGCCCCGCGCCACCATTGTGCGTATGTACATACACGCACCTCCGGTCGATCATGCGGCCGGATTAGTCCCTGCTCCCCTTTCACATGCTCGATTACATTTGATTCTCGCGCGTAACAAAAGGAACGCGCACGTAGAAGTCGCGCTCTGGAAAATTAATATTCCCTACGCGAAACGAACCCTTATCCTGTGACCGATTCTTAAGCCGAGGTCTTCAGGCAGATTTGCATAATTGTCGTCAATCGCGATAACACGCTTCCAGTCGCAACGTTTACGAGCGTGAAAAGTTATATACATTCTCTGTTTTTAGTGATTTTACAATTATTCAAATTCTTAAAAGCTCCGCCGTTGCTTTACTCTAAATTTTCTGGGGTGATTTTTCACTTTTTTGGAGTGAATTTCACTCCAGAAAATTTAGAGAGTACATTTTACGACTTTTGTCCATAGATATTTTCTATTAATTTGAAACTCCAATTTGTCACGTTTTCGTTCATACATCTTCAGTAACAATTGCAGCTATTGACGCTATTGTCGAATGTCCTCACGTGTCCCACGACTGCAGTCTCGAAATGTAATTTCTGAAATCTCTTGCTTTCTCGCTTTCTCGTGCAGGAGTATCGGGAATTTGGACCTTTTCTCGAACGTCTGCTCTGCGTATAACGTGCGCGAACGAAAAATCAAATTTCTCCGTTTGTTCGCGACGCGAGAAAACATGGCGTCAATAAAGGGGTCAATTTCAATCGATCGTGAAATACATCGCATCGGATAGGAAACGAGCGGACAAAGGAAATCCATTGTTGCTCTGGGGCTATCAAACAATGGTATGTACAATGCCGACACAATCGGCAATTGTACAGTAGCCGTTGCTTCTTTTTTCTCTCTCTTTTTTTCTAGATCACACTCCTTTGCCTCTTTCACCGCGACAATGGCGGTCTAACGATTCTTACTAGTTAACGGAAAAGTGTCAACGGATTTGTCGCGCAGCTTTCGCGATTTTTTCATGCAATCCTAGAAATTGACTTTTTTTATAAAAATAGAATCATGTTTTTTTACACTTGTAAGCGGATATTCTCAACGGTTCTCCGTATCGGAAGAAAGAAAAGTGAATTTAACCGAAAGTTACTTAAAAAACTTTCATATAGATTTGTAAAAATGTCTTATAGAACGCTGTTGAGAGAGACACGTTACTTACACGTGCCACAGTTGTGCCTATAAGGGAGGGTTGTAAGAAAATACAATAGACTGCAAGTTCAATCGTGTATGTAGGACGAAAAGTTTCCCTATACTGACATTTTTATTATCGCGAATAGAGAGGAAATATATTGAGATATTATACAACATGACAATAGGTTGTCAATAATCATGCAATCTTGATGACCTATGTGCTACTGTTATTAGGAAATTGACAAATAGGATAATTTTAATAGACATGCTCCAGTGGAAAATATGCCCCATTCTTTATATCTCGAAACTAGAAAAATAAATGGGAATGTCTATACTGTCTATCTGCATACAACCTCGCTCACCTCAATACAATTAATGAAAGGTTAAAATTCGCACGAAACAGTTCTACGTGAAAATAATTGTTTATTATAGTAAAAATATAAGAAACAAAGTTGTAATAATATTGTCTTTATTTATTGATAATTTTTAATTTTTCATATTTTAAAGTTTTGAATTAAATAATATCAATTATTTTGCTTATCCAAAAAGTAGATAAAACAAAATATTTTTGTGTGCATATTTAATCTAACAAAAAATGCATCATTGAAATTATTTATAGACGTGTTTTCTTTTTAAACATGCATTTCAATAATATGATGAATGTGTTTCTTTTTATTTTTATTGTTAATTATGAAACATAAGAAAAATAAACATTAAATAATCAGATTGAATAAAACGAATAAAAAAATCTTACAAAAAATTATGATAAATATATCCTTAAAAATAATAAATATAAATAAAGTTAAGAAATATTTTGAATACTTAGAATATTTAGCGTTAATATTACGATGACATTAAAAACATCTAAATATTTTTTTCATCTCTATGAAATTTAAATCTTTATATTGTTTAATTAATCAATTTTATTTTTTATTTTTTTCTCATTTTTTTTTTACAGAAGCACCTAATAAACACATTATAATGTGATATCTTTTTTAAAGTATTTAAAAAAATACATATTTTAAGAATATTATAAAATTTATTTTTAAAATTTTTTTAACTTTTTGTTTTAATTTTTTTTATTAGGCAAATTAAGATAAAGAGTGTACAATGTGCATAATAAAAAAAATAATTTTAATTTAACTATAGATATAAATTTATTAATGTTTCAATAAAGTGCGGAGCAATTTGCCTAAATTATTCTATCGAACATAGCGCGGCAATAGCATGAAAATGCTAATTTAATCATACAATTTCAAAATCTTAAAAAATCTTTCCTTTCTTTTCTTTGTAACTTTTTCGCTAAAATTCTGTTACCAATAACCGATATATTCTTCGCGAGACACGTATAGCTTCATTTCTGATATAAAGAAGTTATCAGACGAGGCGAGAAAATCTCGCGATCGGAGAGAGGATGATGAGGAGAACGACGAAGAGAAGAAGGAGAATAAAGAACAAGAAGAAAGAGAAGATAAAGTTGAGGGGGCTCGGGGTGGAAATAAGAAAACGACGTTGAAACGGGCGTGCTCGCTGCTCGCATTGGTGCACCGTTGTACACGATGTGTGCACAGTCGCCATGTTGAATATCCCCACTTCTGTTTCACGTGGTGAGGTATCTACACGTGCTGCTGCCACCGTCGCGGCCACACGCGCCGTCCACACGGGCCGGTAGGGCGAGAAATCGAGCCTCATCGGGGCTCCGCCATGGGGGCTGGTTGCTGGTTACACGGTGAGCCGGCCGGAGGAGAGGGGAAACAGAAAAATACGAGGATTTAAGAGTTCGGATGCAATTTCGGATAGCCGACTCACTGCGCAGCCTCCTCTAATTGAAGCGATCCTGACGGTGGTGCGCGCCGTACGGACGGGATATTTATTAGGGCACAGAGTGTCTTCCCCTCTGCGGACTTGAATTACGATCGTAACGTATTCTCCGTGAGAGAAAGGGATATTCTTTGGAACATACGACATTAATCCTATTGTACTCCCCTGTGATAATTGTGGCTTGAAATTCTAGCCGAATGAAAGAGATAATTTTTACAGATTTGAACCAATACAAAATTGGTTGATTGTTACGAACTATAAGAAATTAATTTATTAATTTTATTCTTCTCTCTCTCTCTCTCTTTTAAATGGTATTAAGAATAGACGCTAATACGAATGTCATTTCGTGTTAAGCCGCACAACAATGCGCCGCTAAACTAATATTGATCGACTGAAATTAATATTGATTGAAAGTATAATGATGCAAATCGTCAATCTCGAAGCGCTTACATTTCTACGTGCTGTAAATGTCGCTCGATATCATCTGAACATATGTAACATTAAAAGTTAATCGATTATTCCCGGCGAGATGAGGGCCTCGTGATTGAGTGCTTCCAATCTCACGCGATATGACGTTTACTGAGCGTCTCCGATCCGTCGTCCTTTTGATATGTCGATTGATTCGTTCTAACTCTGATTAGACGTTGCGATTTAGCACGGAATTTATCGTCGCCGATAGGCGTTCGCTCACCCCACGCCCCATCCTTCGTCCGACGGAATATTTCTTCTTATAACATATCGAGTTGATACCGATTCGCCAGCGAACGCAATTTGCACGTACTATTTGCCATACACCTTTAATAACAATATCGAATGTATTTTGTATGCGTCTTAAAGCTATGTCTCTATAGCTCTCTGACAAATCGTTACGTTTTAAAATGAATCAGCTATAAAACGTATTCTTGCCACGTTAATTTAATTACAGATATGACCTTTCTTAAATTTATAATTTTTATTTCTTTCTAGAGAAAATTTAGGGAAAATTGTGAAGTTCGTGAAGATCCCAAAAATATTAAAATGAAAAATAAAACAGGTATCTTACAGCTTATCAAGCATTTAGTAGCACGATATAATTATAAATATGATTTATTAAACATTTATATAATAAAAGGAAACGCGGCCGTATTGTAGAATGTGGTATCGTGTATATGAATGCCAATCAATATAATTGTAACGAGCGCATATTGTCATCCGTTACAATTTTCCATGCGGTTTTGAGATCAACGTTTGGTTTGATTATATAACAACCGATAGGTTAAACGTCGTCCGAAGATGAACGTCAATTATAAAATATTCGCTCGGTTGACAATAGATTTTCACGGCATCGCAAGCGCGCTTTCAACATCGTGGCTGCAGAAGTGTCATTTCGCGCTCGTCGGCTGACGTCTTAATTGCGCAATTAGCGTCGATCAAATTATATGACGGTGTTGGATGTTACAGTTAGATTCTCCATAATTGCGATATTGCGATTAGTCAACAACTCGTATAATATCGAGTTTTTAAAAAATTTTCGAAATGCGCGAATTTTTGCATGTGTCTCACTGCGATCAACTTTTCGTCTGATAAGCATTCAATTTTTGTGTTATACTTCATTGTGCGGTTAATTTCTGCTCATTAATTTCAGGGAGCACAGTTGGTGCATATAATTATTAATAAATTTAAGTTTCGCAAATTGTGAAAGAGATATCTCAGAATTTCGATAAATACCTATTGGAACTTCTATAAATATTCGGATATCCAGATATTCGAATCCGAGATCGGTTTCGAATCAAAAACTCAAAATATTATTTGGTAATCCGGATCTGAATTCGAATTTAAATTTGAATTTAGATGCATATCCAAAAAAAGAGAAAACGCCAATATATTCGATGTAACATATTTAATTTTAATTGTAAAATATTTTTCAAATAATAAAAACTAAATATTTTTTATTTTATATACATATAATTTAATATAATCAATTTATATTATTAAGGGGATTAAGCGGATGCTGGAGTCGTCTACTGTCTTATCGATAAATTGCAACAATTTTTATAAAATTTTTTCATTTATATTACTTTTACAGATCTAAAAATCCTTTTTTCAGAATTAAAGTGATAATAGCGGAATGCAGATAAAACAATTTCATTTATGAAAAACAAAAAAAAATTTCAAAAATTACAGTTTTGTTATCGACTTCTAGCGTCGACTCGTAATAAGATATATTTGCTTGGTAAGAGTTTTAATTCTTTGAACGTATAAAACAAGCTTCATCCGCGTTGGAGCTTACATGAAAGAATAGTATTGTGCTTTTATTAACGCGCGAGTCTAGGTATTTTAATGTAGAAGAAAAAATGTATGAAAGTTATATATGCGACATTGATGTTGTAGTAAATATCACTTATACATATATGTTGCAGTCTTTTTGTATAATCAGTCTTTTTGCATAACGTCTTTGAAAATAACGATCATTCCTCAATTTGACTGACGTACTTGAGACTTTTTGCAAAAATGCTAATTAACATCAGCCTCATTGTTTAACAATACACGTTCTTCAAAAATAAGACATTTACGCGAAGCGAGGTCCACCCCACACCAAGAAATGGTTTGGGTTAGATTAGTTTTTTTTTTTTTAGGTGGAGCCCCCCTGTAAGGGGGCGGAACATACTGTCTCCACGCATGTACTTTACAACGCGAAGCCAGTGATCCACATGAGTTTGCAATGAATGTTTGCAATGAATGACTGATAGGCAAAGTCAACATTGCCCATCCAGCGGTGGCAATGTCAGTCATTCATTGCAAACATTCATTGCAAACCCATGGATTACTAGTTTCGCGTTGTAAAATACATGCGTGGAGGCAGTATGTTTCGCCCCCCCCCCACAGGAGGGCTTCACCTAAAAAAAAACTAACCTAACCCAAACCATTTCTTGGTGTAGGATGGACCTCGCTTCGCGTAAAAAATTGTAAACCCATGTGGGACATCGCTTTGCGTTGTAAGGTGTTAGCGCTAAGGTATGCTTCATTGAATAACCGGGCTAAGTCCGCAATAAAATAATAGTGGCAGGACTTTGCCATCGCTGGATGGGCAGGACTTTGCCCACATAAAACTGGGCAATGTCATTATTTTCAAAGGCGTTATGCAAAAAGGCTGCGACATATATACATATTTCTACATCAATATCGCATACAATCATATGCATAAATCGTCAGTACCTAAAACAGTGATGCCGTGAAGTTCGGCGGTTCTTTCAGTATGGCCTTAAAATTAAATTAAATTATTAAAGAGTAAACTAATAAAATTTAATTTTGATTAAAGAAGAAAACTACTATAATTAGTATAATTACTATAATATATACTATTATAATATATACTTACTATAACTATAATAATTATGAACTTGAATTAAAAGATAAGAAAGCAGAAAAAATGAATATTCAAAATCGTATAAAGAACTACAGTCGTCTTGCATATGCCTCCAAAAGTTATTTAATACTAATATTAAATATCAATAAAATACAAATCAAGTAAATAAAGTGAGCCTAACTCGAAATCCGGATCTAGATCCAACACTTCTATTATTCGAGTAGAAAATTTGAATATTTGGATATTCCAAATTTGAAGCGTCATTTGTAATCCGGATAAGCGGTTATCCGTCAAATCGGATCTGAACAATCAAATCCGATCTTTCGCATTAAAGGGAAATCTGCTTTACAAGACTAAAAAAACGGTAATTTTTAAGAAATTTTTTTCAACTAAAATGAAAGTGAATAATTTCAAAAGTTTAACAGTGATTTACTGTATATTTGAAGCAATAAAAAATTTTTTAATTGATAAATAATGATTTTTTAATAAATAAAGAATTTTGATAACGTCGCGTCGCTACAATTTTTCGATTGTGTACAATCTAGGAGGCGTAATTTTTGTCTAAAACAAAATAACTAAATTTTTTCTTAATTTTTATAAAATTATTTTCTATATGAACAAAACTTTAAAAATTTTAAAAATTGGATAAATTATAACAATTTAAAAAAAACGTTAAAATTTTCATGAAAAAATTTGGACCTTCTTTGCAAAAAAATTGTTTAATTTAATTTTGTTTGTAATATTGTTGGTTCATATAGAAGATAATTTTATAAAAATTAAGAAAAAATTTTGTATTTCAGACGAAAATTACGTCTCTTAGATTGTACACAACTTCAGTGGCGCGACGTTATCAAGATATTCTATTGTTGATTAAAAAACATATTTATTAATGCAAAAATTTTTTTACTGCTAAAATATACAGTAAAACACAGTTAAACTTTTGACATTATTCAATTTCATTTTAGTTGAAAAAAAATTATTAAGTATCTAAACAGTTTTAAACAGGTGTTTTTATCAGTATTAATAAAGTTCAACGTTTAGTTTCTGAGAAATAAGTGAATGTCTCTAAGAGATCTACATATATGTCGACTTTTCTTTACTTGTAAAAAATAAATGTCATTTAATATAAAATTTTTAATGATAATAGCTAGATAATATAAAGTATAATAAAATAAAGATAACATATAAAGTATAAAACACAATTCGACACATTACTCATCGAAGTGTATTCTTGTTTAATCGTTAAAATATATATACCTGCACAGTATTTTTGCTGTTATATGTTTATGACAAAGAAAATTCTATTGTGGTCTACACACGGTCACGATAAAACATGCAAAAGTCCCTAAACATGTTAAAGATTAAAGACATCTTCATCCCGATGACTTTGAATATTGTATTGAAAGTAGTTCCTCAATGAGTCAGCTTTACTAAATAAGAGTTTTGAATCAGAGGTAGGAAAAATGCAACTCCTATGTGACTTAAAAACTTTTCCTCTATATATCTTTCCTTAATCGTTTTCCTTCTTAATCTCCTTTCTCTCATGCGAGGAACATCCATCAGAGCTGGCGCTCGATGTTTTCTCACAGCTGAGAACTGAATTTCAGCAAAACGCGACGCGACGTGTGTCCGTTTTCGATGTTGTCATTTACAGCGTCCTTTCTCGCCGCAGGGACCAATTGTATTGCGAACAGGCTGATGGAGGTATTGAGTTCATTTTTCCATTAATTCAAAACATGTCTTTATTTTTTTTATCTTTTGAAAAAAACGTGCTGAGAGAAGCAGAAAGTACAAATATTTTATGTATAATATCCGCTTTAGACTTACAATTAATTTATCCGGTTTAGGCAGAATTTAGGCTTACAACTTTATATCTTTTTCTGAAAAATTTTTTGGATCTTTTTTCTTGACTTTTCTGTCAGCTTTTTCTCCAACGTATCAACAACAAAAAGGAAAAATAGTAAATCATCACTCCTGCAGTGAAAATGTCCAAGTATAATCTTTCATAATGATAGAATACATTACTTGCAGTCGAGCGTATGGTCTTATGTTCATTGTCAGTTTTCGTTTTAGGTCACTTCGTAAATAATAGCCAGCGGGAAATTTCTCGGTTTAAAATCCCGTCGGAGACATGAAAGTAAAAAAAAAGTGTGAAAAATCAAAAGAATTTGTAACAATGCCGTGACAATCACCTTGAATCAAAGTATCTTTTTATTTGTATAATTACCGTTTTTATATTCTCTGTACTATGTCTTTTCAGTGAAAGATATTTTTTCGTAAAAATTTCGTGAAATTTAAACTTTTAATTTTCACGAAAAATATCTTTCACTGAAAAGACAAACACAGTACAGAGAATAAAAACGGTAATTATACAAATAAAAAGGTACTTTGATTCAAGGTGATTGTCTCGGCATTGTTACAAATTCTTTTGATTTTTCACACTTTTTTCTTTGATTCTTGTGTCTCCGGCGGGATTTTATTGCACTCCAGTAAAGAGAAGAGAACTAGGGAAGAAAGAAGAAGCGAAAGCGAACAATTCACAAACGACCGCGAACAATTCCTCTCTCTCTCTTTCTCTCTCTCGCGGTTTCTCCCGCGGGGCGGAATGAACGGGGTGGAGAAAGAGGCAGGGGGCGGAACGGGCAGGGGAGGGCGGTAGGAGAGAAACGGGGAAGCGCGGGTGGGAGCGAGAGCGAGAGCCAGACGTATTAATTAAACGACTCATTTTCATCGCACGACAAAAACGTTAGTTTAACGCCCATCGCCGACTAATGCGTCGCCCCACTGCAGCTTCTATGTATCTCGCAGGAACTGATAGCCACAATCGTGCATCCAACTGAACTCTCGCTTCGTAGCGAATCAACCAATCGGACGCCAGTGCACGCCTTCGTGTTCGTATCCATGGTGAATACGCCCATTCGTTGTTCCCCACGCGAGGGAATCCCGCTTTGACGGTGCTGGTGTGGTGGGTTGTGCCACCGAACCACGCTCCCCACTACGTGGCACGGCGAGCGACTCGTTTAGCCTGTAATTTGCTCAAACACTAGCAAGCGCTCGTGCCAGGAACATCCGTCAGAGCTGGCGCTCGGTGTTAGCTCTCGTAGCCGAGAGCTGAATTTCACAAAACGCGGCGCGACGTGTGTCCGCTTTCGACGTTGTCAATTTACAGCGTCCTTTCTCGTCAGGTACCAATCGTGTCGCGAGCAGATCGATGGAGAGTGTCGGACGTGACGTACAAGTGAGTGTCGTGAGACTTCAGTCAGTGCGACGGTCGTGATTTCAACGGGATTACATCAGTTAAGTTACGTTGGTGGGTGATTTGCCGACACCGAAACGACGATTTCGCGAGTATTCTATAGTGATGCGTGAACAAGAGGCCGGGACTTAATTGTCCGTTGCCGAGTGACAGCTGAGGTAACCGGTATCGATTTAACTTTGTTTGAAGAAACGGACCTCATTGATGATTGAGGGAATTCAGGAAAAACGATTGATATTCTGTGAAAGAAACAATTGAGCGGTTGAAGGTACTTTGGGAACTGTGCGAATAGATATAGACTTTGAAGGAGTGAATCTTTTGATGGGGTTGGTGTGTTCTCCAGTGATAATTTAACAGTGTTTATTGGAACCGTCTAGAAGTTCTTTTGTTGTTAATTGATACAGATCGTCCGATCGATTCGAGGAAGGTGGCTTCGATAATGCGGCGAACCTAATCTCGACGATTCAACGTTCACAGATCCGTTGGTCCCGTCAAAAGTGGGTTGTCCACCTGGGAAGCGTACGATAATCGTACGATGATGCCGCTCGCGCCGACGCCAATCGTTCCGGTGCCATCTAAGCCGAAGATCGGCTTTAGCATCGATTCGATAGTCGGCGGCGGGCAAGGCCGCGAAGCGGATCGTCTGGACCGGTTGGAGCGAGTCGAAATCGATGGCAGTCCGATGGAAATAGTGGAGGGCTCGTCCTCGCCGCGAGCACGCCGGGTCGCCACGAGATCGCCCGGCGCTCATTCCGAGAGCTCCGATCGGCCTGTCTCTAGGAGTTCCTCTGTTGAGTCATATCCGAACTCGCGACGGACACCGTCGCACGCTACCGTCGGTAGCGGCGGCGGTGGCGGCGGTCACCATCATCTTCACAGTACCAATCATCACGGTCACCCGCATCATCACAATCTGTCGGCGACGACGCATCTAGACTTCGGTCGAACAACCGTTCACAGCCACAGCGGCGGCTCCACTCCCAACAACAGTCCTAGTCCACCGCACAGGATACCACACGGGGACTCACCGGTCAGCTCGCATCCACAGCCACCCCCGGGGGTGGTCAGGCCCAGTCCGAACTACCTCGCGCCACCACCTAGCGCCGCGACGGCCGCGGTAATGGCCGCGGAGCAACTCAAGTCTCTATACGGGCTACCTGGCGGCCACAGTCCTGCGGGACCGCAGACCGGCCAGAATGAATATCACACGCAGCAGCAACTGGCACTAGCTGCCAATTTGGCCGCGGCCCATCAGCACTTCCAGGCGGCGAATATCGCGGTGGCGCTTCAGGCGCATCACGGCTCGTCGCCCCATGGACCGCCACATGGGCCTTATCCGCACGGTGGGACTCCCGGCGGGCCACATCCGCCCCCTCATCCCCATCAGCCGCCTAGAGACAGTTATCCCCTATATCCTTGGTTACTCTCGAGGCATGGTAGAATCTTTCCACACAGATTTCCTGGAGGTATGCCTTTTATGCTTTTATGCTCTTTGTTCAATATAGACATTACTTATTGTTAGATGTGCAAAGTCATCAGGGAACAATTCAGTAATAATTTGTTAGATATGCGAAGTCAGGAAACAGTTCAGCCATAATTTATGTTCTTTTCAAAGGCATTTAATACCTGAGATTTAACGGACATTATGCGGGAATCCGTATAATCCATATATTTTCCGTATATAATTTATCCGATTTGAAAATATCACATAATAAAGTAATATATATTTAATCCAATTTCCTGCGCGAATGATTTTCACTTGTATGTACATGCGTCGACATTAGCGCATATGTTAACTGTCATTCGAGTGAAAATATTTATTTTGTTTTATGTGAAAGTGATCGCTGTTTGTCGACAAATGTTTATATTTGGAAGCTAAGATTATTCAAGAGCCAAACAATTTTTAGACAATTCACTTGACATCGGTTTAGCGATTACATTAATTATGTTAAAATATTAAATTTGCGTCTGAATATTTTGGTGATTTTATAAATGCAATTATATTTACATTGGGTTTATCATGTAATAATTTATCTGCGTGAAAGCCATTTCACAAGTATAGATAAACTACCATTCACATTCCTTATCACAAATCATGCAAGATTGTCGTGTAAGCACCGAAAATAGGTATAACAATATTTGTATAGGGAAAGGCGATTAGTCTCGGAGAGACCGTTTTGAATGTTTCGTGTATTCACATCAATCTAATATGTCAAAGGACATCGACACATATTTTTTTCTCGAACGTTATCGGATTGAGATGTAAATACGGTCAACTAACAAAACCGAGTGAAACGCGATCGATGCGCGGGATCGAGGGATTGCGGTCTCATTTGCAATATTGATAATATAATTAACCCTGTACACACACACATACACACACACATGTGCGTGTTTGCGCATCACTGCGTTACGCAAGTATTTCGTAATTAGGATTTTGTAATGTTGTTGTCCCCCCGCAGTATGGCGTTCCTTATCGCGCGCCACGTCACATCGGGCAAAACAAGTGCCACAGTTTTTCCGCGCATCTCTCTCTCTCTCTCTCTCTCTCTCTCTCTCTCGGCGTTGTAATTAATTTATTTCCCCGCGTTGATATGAACGCCAATCCAATTACGCGCCTATCGCCGTTCGTACTATTAATGGGAAACACAGAAGAAATATCGTCGCACCCGGGAACTTCTCCCTCTCCCGGCTCGACTCCCCGCGGCTCGACCGTCCCGTTCGCGCGACGCTCAAGCACGCATGCACAACTTTATGATGGATGACGTCGCTTATCGGTTACGCCGAGATAACGATTTCTGTCGTCCAATATGTATTATTGAACAATCTGAGGTACTCGAAGAGACGTTTAATGTTTACGGCGCGAAGGGAGGCAGCGCACACCGCGCGCTGGGAGATCAATTTGAGTCTTATTGGAGGTTCGCTATAGAACATCAATAGTAATCGGCGTCATGTCTTCGGCCATTTGACAAATATCTCATTGGTCAATTAGACGACATCTATTGCCGGCAGACAGTAATTTAGCCAATGACTTTCGGTACAAATTTAAGAATTAACTAATTGCTGGGATCCTTATTTTAAAATATGTCTTATTTTAAATCGATTTTATAGATTAGATACGGGTTATTAGTTCTTTATTTTTCGGAGGCATTTATTTTATTTTAAAATCATTTGCAAAATTATGGAACTTTATCCTTGCTCTGAGAAACACGATTGTTAACTAATCGTGTACACACTTGGCGCCGCGGTAGTTTGTCGAATCTTTTTCGAACAACGAGATAGAGTCTGTGTTTCGCAAACTTCTTACAAACTACTTAAGATACACCGGCCGGCAATCAGGCAGCACAGGAGACAGGCCTCGTTTAGTGTTACCTACGTGTGATCGGCCGCTAAGAGGCAGGCAAGCTCGGAAAGAAGATAGAGCGTCCCCGGCAGATAGAGAAGACGATTATCATAAATTTACCGCAATCGGCACGTATACGGGGCGTGCCGCTCGGTTAAGAAATATATCCGCGGAGACGAAACTAGTTTCTTCTGAGAAAAGCTCCCCAACGGATGCCATATTAGTCCTCGTAGGCGTTTCGCACACTTTTTTGTTTTAGAGTTTTTTTTTCTTTTTGAGCAATGAGGTAGGTAAAATGCATAAAGGCGAGAATACAACGATAAAAAATGATCTTAGATTTCCGCGAATTAATTGGAGAAATGATAAAATTATACATAAGCATGATCATTAGTCTAACTTAAGTATTCCGAGTGTGATATGAAATAACAAAAGAATACAAAGAATTTTTCTCTTTTTTTATTTCAAAGAAAGTCTTTGTTTCAAAGACAATAAATTTAATAGGAATAGGAAAAATAAATAGGAAGCAATAAACAGGAAACAATAAATAGGAACAATAAATCTTATTCTCAAGTACATGTATTGTGTACGGACACATAAGACTCTCTCTTTCTCTCTCTCTCTCTCTCTTTCTTTTTCTCAAGGTTCTAAGAGAGACAGAATTTTAAACCTTGTTTAAAGTCAAAATAATGTTGGTGCAATTGAGCTTTAAAGAAATAAATCTTGAAAGAGTTAAAGAGAAAAAAAGAATCATTAAAGTGTCAAAGAGAGAAAAATTTAAAGAATACGGAGAATACGGAAATTATATAGTCCAAAATTTACGGTCTAAGGTTCATTTAATTTAGAATAATGCTTGCATGAAATCTTTAAGAAGAAAAACTGTCTATTTCTCTGTTGTCTATATTATAAATGAGAATTGGATGCTAACAACATGTAATAGATCAGTAAAATTACAAATGATTAACGAGCGGCAAGAATCCTTGAATTACCGGATAGGATTGTATTACGAAAAGAAAGGGTACTAAAGAGATTGTAAACTTGTTGAGAGCGATTTAGTGAAAAGAAACGTAAAATGGTGAAGGGCTCCGAATCAGGTAACTAGTATTATCGCAATTTTGCTAAAAGTAATTCTTAATTAATAGTGCCAAAGAAATCAAGTGCTAAGCGATTAAGAGTTCACCGTTAGAAAAACGGATTTAAAAACAAAGAAGAGGGAGGGGGAGAGAGGAGAAAGAGAGAGAGAGAGAGAGAATACTACACATTTTGCAAACGATAAATATTATTCGTGCTATTTTGATTCAATATAACCAATATAATAATTTTGTTTTTTATATATATTTATATAATATATACTTATATACTTATTAGTATATATACTTAAATTGAATTAGAAGAATAAATGTTGCGCAAAAATCTTAGTTTTTAATTTCTTTTCTTAAAAACTCTCATTTGGATTCCACGGAGAGTCTGCGCTTTTGCAAGTTCTTTAATCGCGCGCGACGTTCTTTCAGATATCAATTAAGATATTTCCCCGTCGATTTTTTCGGTTTGTAGCGATTATTCGTGCTGAAGCGTTGACCCGATAACGCATACTCAAGGCGGAGTGTTACGCGCGCGAGTATTGCCGTAATAAATATCTTCTATACATATATTAGAAATTACGCGCGCGAGGTCTCTCGCGCGGCGATCGGGTTTCGATGCAACAAGAGCACCGGGACGCGCATCGCGATGTATCCGATCGGAGGAGCTTCAGTCACGTAGAAGGGGCAGCCGCTTATCTAGCAATTAGTCGGTATCGGTAATTACCGTTGAGAGAAGAGCGAGAGATTCTCCCTCTCCCCCCCCCCCTCCTTTCTTATTTTGTGTAGCACACGCGTTACGTGGTACGTCCGAATACACGAGCGGTATGAATACACGCTCGATCGTGCGCGCGCGCGCGCGCAAACGCGCAACCGTCTCGATAAGCGAGTCTTTGATTATTTTCTCTAGCCTATTTCGTCTTAGTCCTGCCTGCCAACGTCTTTAAAGGTTCTTAATGGCGCAAAAGAGAACTTCCTCCTCGTTGAATCTCCTTGCCCGACCATTCCACGTTGACGGACATTACCGCAACGAATAATTGCCTCCGGCGCTTTTTTCGCCGTTCCGCTGCTTCTGCACAGATTTTTAAAACCGACACCGATATCGCGAATTAAATCTCGGCTGTTGGAAAATTACTTTTATTCCGCGCATTAAATATGAAAATAAAATCACGAATCGCGCTTAATAAGAGATTTTTTCGTTACGCCGGCGTGAAACGTTTAACACACATTCATTGCCAATCGTATATTTTATTTCACTTTTTTCCATTGACGTCAGATAGAGAATTTTATATTAAAAAAACAATAAAATACTCAATTTGTAATATTGAGTTGCATAAAAATACGGTGGTTGCACAAAAACATGTTATATTTATTTGATGGTGACTGGTCTTCGATAAGGCATAAACAAAAAAATGAATATTGGTCACTAGTGAGTAACACGGCAGTGAATGTATTAATAAAGCGCAATCATAATTTATCGTAAACGATTATTTCAAGATTAAACTTTTTCGTATCTCAGGAGTAAAACTGCGATTCGCGATATTTGAGGGAGCAAATCGTAAATATTAAATTATCATTCTTTTAAATCTCTTTGGAGTGATCCGAAGTATCTTATATACCAAGAAAAGATTAAACAACGTTTCTCATAAACGCTCAAAGAGCAACAATTTTTTTTTATCCGACGTAACATGTAATCTCAGTTAATTCGCAGTTAATTCGCAGTTCATTTTCAATCTCCGTTTACCCAATCAATCGCTAAATACGGTAGAGAACATTCCGCTATCGACGCCGGCAGGTATTACCGTTGCAATTACATCTGAGATTTTCCAGATAACAGAGGCAGGCCTCTCATCCTTGAGAGAAGTCTAATCGCCGGCGATGCGAAAACAATGCTATGTTTAACGGCGTGTTTAGAGTCGACAACGCGATTGCAAATCCCTCTCGATAGCGCTCGGCGTTAAACATCGGTTGGCAAAAAATTTTGCCAACCGATTGCGGGATTCGCATCGCGCACGTGTATATGTACCTAATGTCGTATCCTAACGGCGACGCGCACGGTCGAAGGAAATGATTCCTCGTTCTTCTCTGCTTTACGAGAAAAATTTCTCTCGCTTGAGTTTTTCTTTTCTCCGCCGCGTGGCGGCAGTCGCTCGTCATTTTTCGCGAGGAAATCCTTCGCTCTTTCGCGGTATTTTCATTGCATCTCCATCCTTTCGCCGGTACTAATCATCATTGATGGCAAATTGCGTTCGGCCTGTTTTCCCGTGCTCGCTTTTGAAAATTCGACGTCTTAACGACCATTCCGCGTGAATGACCACCGCGTACGCGGCCGCGGCTCTAATTGCCCATAATAAAGATCCACGGGCTCAGGAAAGACGCGATATATAGTGAAACACACAAGAATTTGCGTGTACAGCGTCCCCGCGCGCTGGATGCCACACTCGCGCAAATATAACGTTTGCGGAAAGTTCATATTAAGCGGGAGAGAAGCCGCTCTTGGCGCGGCTATTCCTCGAGATTGATCTCCGAGGCTTATTAAGTATCCTGGCGTTTTTCCTTTCGTTTTCTTTTTTTTTTTTTTTTGGCGAGAGACACGAAAGACGCGCGGGACTGTGGTTACGCTTATAATACGCCGCGAGAGAGAGAGAAAAAAGTTGCTCCCGTGGCAGAGAAACGTTCGCGGAAAGGATCGATGCGTGTGTATCTGGATCTGTCATTATGGCTAACAGTGTTGTGCAATTTCGTTCCCATGCAAATGCGAATAATTGAAATGATATATGGTATTAATACACGGAGAAACGGTAATTGAGTGAGTATATAATGGAAAACGAACTTCAGGCGAACGTCTCATCCAATTCGCGAACAATATATTTTGCAAATGTTAAAATGCAAGATTGCATTCATAAACGTTAGTAAATATGGAAATTAATGTTATATGAAATAAGTATCATTTTAAGCGTCGCGCATAAAATTTTGAAATTAATAATCAATACTTTTCCTTGTCGTTGTGTTCGATAATTTTATATCGTAAAATTTTCTTAGAATTTTATTATTTTTGACTCTACTAACCGAATACATGCGCGTCTATCAATCTGGAGTGGATTATTTGGTTCTAAAATGCAGGATTGAGAAGTAACTTATTTGTAACGAAGTTACAGTTAGAGTTACTTTTTTTCAATAATTACAACTCAATTTCCTTACCTTTTTCATCTGTAATGTAACTTACAATTAGTTACATTTAATTTTTGTTGATAACTTATAACAGTTATAACTAATTTAATAGTTACTTTCTATTAATTATGTATAAATTAAAAAATATATAATGCAATCACTTTTACTACTTTTTAAATAAAATTATATGATATGTAAACATAAACCAGGCTTTTTTTACTAATGATCTTAACATCAATCTTAGTATCAATTTTATCCAAGTTGTTCTGTCATGATAATAAAAAGAAAAGTAACTAAAAAGTATAATGACTAATGACCTTTTGAGTAACTGTAACATATTACTTTTTAGAGTAGAATAACTTAATTTGTAATAGTACTTAGTTACTTTTTGAAAGCAAAAACCTTTGTAACTGTAATTTTCACATAATAACTTTCCTAATCCTGCTGTTCTTTTGTTCGATAAAACATAGGCGCCGACTTAGGGGGGCAGAGTATTTTTCGCTCCCTCAATAATTTTATTTTTTCGTTTTTTTAACAAACAACTTTTTTTAACTGCAAATAATTTCTGCGAAAACAACTGCGAAAAAGCGTCGACCAGGCGATATGCTATGAAGTAACGTTGGCGCGGTAAACTGAAGCTGGCACGTCGTCTATACCGTATGTGATCGGCGTGCCCATAAGAGCGATACAACGGCTACTCTTTGCTGTATAATAATTCTCAAATATCTAACATAAAAATACTTTTTCATATTGTAAATATTTATTTCTTAATGTAAAATTGACAATTAAAAAAAAGATCAGCATTTATTGAAATGCTTTGCCCCTCAACATTTTTTTCAAGTCGGCGCCTATGTTGGCAAAAGTGTTGTACACAAATGACTTTCTATATTTGACAAGCGTGTAACATACAAAGCTTCCGCCTCGTTGTCGGAAATTCGTTCGATTTCAGGACAAAAATTGATTTAATCAGTATCACTTACAACGCCGTTTTCTTCACGGCGCGACGGGGGGGCGTCTATTGAGTACGACTAGTAATGGCGTGCCCTCTTTTCGTTACACGCATCATTTAATATTTCTTTTTCGGGATTTTCGGCGCACTGCTCTTTTGTTAAATCTATATTAGCAAGCTTATTCTTGGAAAAGGAACTTATATTTGATGTGAACCTTTTGGACCTTCCTTGTTCAAAAAGGACAAAAGGTAAAATTTCGTCAATTGAGCGTCGAAAGGCCTGATCCGTTAACAATATAGTCGTAAAATTATAACAACTAGTTTTCGGTCACATGAAAACGAGAGTATTCTAATAGAGGCTATTTTTAACTACCATCGGGCATATATATATATACCTATATATATATATGTATGTTGAATATTCTCGTAATGGTAATGCACACCGACGCAACACGGTCGTCGATTTTTTTTATGCGGGAATGCGATTATGAATGCGCAGGTGATCGAGCTACCTATATGCATTGCATATCTCTCAATGAGAGTGCACGGGTACGCAAATAAATTGGCGGAGGCCGACGACGACGGTGATTGCATATTCCCCGCGGCTACCAGTGTTCGCGGCCTCATAGTCATCGATACATAACGCGAGTTATTTCAGCATGAAAGAATAAATCTCGCTTAATGAACTTTTTGCACGCGGTCAAAATTAATATCTGCCATGGGAGAGAGCTCTTTCTGAGATATACGTATATATACGCGGGAATTTCGTTCGGCATTAATACAATTTTCAAAATTCCAATTGTGATTAATATAATTTTCTCTTTCTCTCTCTTTCTGTCCTCCATGATTAATAACTAAAAATTTATGCTCGTGGCCGGCGGCGATGGCATGTACATCGCGCACTTTTATTGTAGAAAGTAGGCAGAGTTGCGCGACGGAGTGGAGGTAAACGATATTCCGCGGCGCAAAGAAGTAAATCTCTAACTCGTTTGCGAAACGACGCCGGCATCATTTTCATTTGCAACTACGCGGGCTTAATTGAACCTTATCACGAAACGCGGACTAATGCAAGCGACAAGATAGTGCCGCGCGCGAGTGTGCCTGAGCGTTAAATAATAACAGATTTCTGCGCGACTCTCTCGAATCCCCGCGATTTCTCGCGGACGTAAACGCCGTTTCTGCTAACGATCCTTAACCAACGGTTAGTTCGCCTCGCGGAAATGCGATACCATTGTCAACAAATCGGCTCGGCTCGGCGCGGCGCGGCGCGACGCGGAAAATCGCGAGAGGCGCGCGCCGCGCCGGCCGCGCCGAGAAATCGCTGATATCCGGCATCGGTCGAACGACGCGGCCGGGGCGAACGCCCCGTATACGTGCACTCCGCTGCCGTGTAATTAAAGAGTAATCATTCACTTACCCACGCTGTTTATCGTTTATTGTGCGTACGCCCGGAACACCGGGGCCGACTGGTTTTCGGTAGCCAGCCAAGCGGAATCTAATCCCCGCTTTTGGCGAATTAACCCTTCCAGACCTGAGTGGTTGTTTGAAAGATAATTCAAATCTCGTTTTACACGGACTACCGATTTAGAGACTTTCGTTTCAGCGCAGTTTTTGTAATTTGACTATTGGCTGATTATACGAGCGGAATTATAGAGGTATAGTATTAAATTATTTAAATCACAACTCTCAGAATAATTGATATAGATAAAATTGACATAGATAATTGATATTGATCTACTTTGAATATAATATATTTACACATTATGTTAATAAGAGAAAAGAAAACGAAAAATATAATATAATGTCTCAAGAAAGGAAAAGAAAAAATATAATATAATGTCAATTAAGAATAAATTCTAAAGTTAATAAATTTTCACCTTTTTCTCCTTTCGCCCATGCAATTCTGCGAGCAAAGCTTGTGTAGGAATTTAAATCTTTAAGATTTTTATTACATTTTTTATTTTGTTTTTTTATATTAATGTAATACGTACCTATAAAATAACAATCGAGAAGTTGTTGAAACTAAATAGTCACTATTTTGTAATAAACTGAATAAATGTATACATTCTTTTTGCATTATGTACTTATTAATAAGAATGTTAAAAGTCTGCAGAAGTGATTTTTATTAACATGTATGATGAAGATAGTTATGAATTTAAAAATAAATATTATAAAAAGCTGTAAATTTGGTTGCATCATACTGAATGGTACATGTGAAAAAAAAGATCTGGTGATTATTTTTATAAAAAAAATTTTGTAACTCGAATTTTTCAAACAGTTATAATTATTAATGTTAGAAAGTATCTATATTTATTAGTTTTGAAAAGTACCTCTCGATTATCATATAAATTCGGATAGTTATTATTTTAAAAATATATATCATGAACAATTATTATAACTGAATTGTTAGCCCTTTTTTATTTATTTTTATGATATTTATAAATTAATATTTTTTATTAATACATTTATTATATTAATAATAAATAATATTTATAAATATTTTAAAAATAAGTAAATATATTTTTACTTGTTTAATTCATAATATTTATTTATAAATTATAAATTCATATTCATATGTGTATTTCTTTTACCCTGTGTGCTTATAACAATAAGTTCCTTCTACACGGTATAATAGTGTTTATTTCATCATGATCACTTATTACGAAATAACAGCTATTTAATAACAATTAATTAATTTTTTAATTGTCACTTTTATAAGATAATTTTTTTAAATCTTAGATATATCAAAATTATCTCAAATTGTGATTATAAATAATTTAATACCACTTGCGTAATTCTATTTATTACGATTAATAATAATTCAGATTCGAAAAGTAAAAACAGTTCGTTTTTGCTTAGATCGCCGTGATGTACGTGATATCGAGTTGAATTATGCAAAAAGGATCGAGAGAGAAAAAAAGAATCAGCCAATTTAATTGGTAATTGCAACGATTAATCATAATCACGACTTAGTTGACTCGCGATGGAAGATACTGCGCTTAAATTATAACATTATTTTTAGATACATTATAATTCACGTTAGTTGCTGCGTCGATATCCAGGAAGTTATATGGACGCTATTTACATTTCAAATGGTAAAGCGCGCCTACGCGCTTTACGGCGCGGGTTAGAGAGCAGGTTGCTGTTCGCATTATCGCGCCGATATCTGCGTAATCGCGTGCGCGGTCCATAATATATGTCGCTAAACCGCGACGTTTTATGCAAGTACATGACAGTTCGCGAAAAACCTTCGTGAATATGGAGCTGCGCGACCACGAGCTGCCGTTACGACGCGGCGGGTATGTAAATATTTCGGTGATTATCGTCCTTTTGTTACGCTGTGCTGCGACGATTGCGAAAATGGCGTTGCGAAGGTGCAACAAAACGACCGGGGGGGTTATTTACGTTTTCAGCGTGTAATAGCTGCGTCACGAGCATCTTTACCGAAGGTGACCGTGCAAATGGTTTGTCGAATATTATTTCTACCACCGGTGCAAAATAACATACGCGCGTAAGAGAGAATGAACCGTACCTGTTCTCGCATACACGATCGCGATAAATATGTAAACGATACGAAATAAACAAATATAAATTTCGCAGATGATTCTTTCTTTTTCTATATATTTTACGCTTATATATTTTTTATATACCTACATTTTATGTGGAATTTCAAATTTTCTCGTGGACTCCTGGCGGGCGAAAGATTTTAGACTTTTCTCGCGACGCCGAGAATTATCTCGGGATTGTCGGGACTCGCCGCGCGAAACTCCTCCGCACGTGCAAGCGCGTTGGCGCTAATAATCGCCATTAGCGAATTCGATTATGCTTTAAATAGTCGCTCTCGTAAAACCTGTCGCGCGGCCGCTTGCACCGAGGCGGACTTTACGGCTACGACGTGCCAATCACTCCCTTTTGTCGCGGGGGAAATGGGATTTCCTCGCGTCATTTCTATTCCGCTCGCAAATTGCCGGTAGCGAAATCAAAAGAGCCGGTGCAGCGGTGTCGCCGCCGCCGCCGCTGCCGCTGCCGCTCGTGTATTCGATCGATCCGCGGTCCGTTAAAAATCGTTAAACGGCACTCCGCTTCGGCGACGCGGTCGGCGACCGGAAGGTGTCCGTTTCGTAATTGCCACGCGAGTCGAATGTTTTATTAACTTACGCGCGCGCGGATAACTTTGGCGCGTCTGCGACCTCACGGGGATATATATTATGACGAGGATTATACTTGTAAAGGCGACACACGTTGTCGTAACTATTATATAAAGCTTAATTAATGGATATTACCTAATGGACGGAAGTATATAGACGTGACGAGGAGGTGTAGACTTTTATCCGTGTCGGGATATTGAGCGATTAATCATTTTACGTACAAGCACATTAGTTGTGAGAAGTGTTTCACACACTCCTTCCGTTGTAATTATATTTACGTAGCTAATTACGCAATGCTATTTATATAAGTTTTTATTATAGATTTATGTAAGCTCGCGCATCGCGAGGATCTTTTCGTGGAGGCGATCTCGTTAGGCGAAGAAGAATTTTTTCATCGCCGCGGCGATCCGCCGCGAGGATTCAAGGCTGTCCGCACCTTGAACCAAACTATTGGCCCAACTTTCAATTAACCTGCCGTTACCGAGATTAACTCTTCATGCCGAGCGCAATTCCCGGGGACTCGCTGTATATTTACGGCCAGTTCGAAATTATCCGAGGGCAAACGGAATTAAATAGATCGGTTTCGAATAATTAATAGCGTCACGGTTAATTATTTCGGATACGTGGTGAAATTACCTCTGTGAAAAAGTTCGACGGCCGCGATTGAAATTATACCGGCATAGCCGCGAGAAATAATAAAGTCGGGCAATCAGTAAAATGCCGTGCTATATATCACGCGCCGTAATCCCGCCGCGATTTATGGACCTTTGACTTCCGATAAGGAAGTGAGACTTAGCATTTCGCAACGGAGGATGATATTCGGCAGTCCTTGACACACTATTTTAATCTGTAGCTGCAATTTTTTTTCTGCAAATTTGTTACCGCAACCTCCGTGCTATTTAAGAAACCACGAGAAAAAGGTTTTTGCCACCTTCTCGGAAGTCGCGCGAGGCTCGTTTCCTCGTCGGATGTATTAACTCAACTGTACCGAACGCCGGCGCATCCACCTTCCCTTATTTGCATTTTCACCTGTTTCGCGACGCCGCCGTCCGTTAGCGACAATTAAAAACGCATTAGTGCGATGCGCCGAGCACGCGGGAGCGGCTCTTATACCGGCAAAATGAGAGAAAGGGAGAAAGAATGAAGAAGAAATAAGGAGAGAAGAAAGAGAGAAAAGAAGGA